>NC_071284.1:3250000-3400000 GCF_001660625.3 Ictalurus punctatus
TCCTTTCTTATTTCTGTTAAACATTCAGCATTATAAGTGAGATCCTATGAGAAATGGCGGTGCTGGGGCTGTTATTTAGTAGATTGTGTTAACTTTTGTACTCATGTTTATGTGATTGTTTGTGCTTAACGTGTTGGTTCTTCTTCGGGTCATTCAGCTGCAAATTTGGGAAAACAATAAGGTTTGAATTGAATAATTGAATTGAACCATATAGAAATTATTTCCCCATTGTATAGGCCAATTCTTAAACATTATAAACCTAGAAACCTACTATTATATAATATATATATATATATATATATATATATATATATATATATATATATATATATATATATATTTTTTTATATATTTATATATATATATATATATATATATATATATATATATATATATATATATATATATATAATTTATAAGATAAATCAAATGTGTGTGTGTGTGTATGTGTGTGTGTGTGTGTGTGTGTGTGTAAAGATAATCTCAAATGCTTAAACACATTCAGGAACATTCTTGAACAGAGTTTCCAGTAGATACCTCAGGACACTGCTTTGTTTTGCAAAGCAAATAATTTGACTTCCAAATGAACACACACACACACACACACACACACACACACACACACACACACACACACACACACACACACACACACACACACACACACACACACACAAAGCAACAGATCTCCTGCAAGTAGGTTTGATTGTCTGAGCTTACCTGAGTTTATTATACACCTGCAGTTGAGGCCCAATAAAGATATAGATTTTTTTCAAAAGAGAAATTTAATTTAAATGCTTCAGGAACAATTCTGAACACTAAACTATCAGCTACTGCACAGTTTCTTGACTTATACGATTTACAGCATTGCTAAATTAATATAAAATCTTATTTTTCGTTTAAAAATGACATCAGTCATGAGAACCCCTAACTTCTGGTATGTCTGAAGTATCGCGAGATCAACGAGATCGTGCATCTGAAACGAGATTTCGTTGATATCGAAGGAAAAAAGATCTAATAGATCAAATTAAACACAAATAATACTTTCGTACAAAGAATACATTCAGAAAAAAAGACAGACTTTACTTTCAGAAACGCTGTTTCAAACTATCATAGCTGGTGCTTTATCTATAAAAGGCCTGTAGGTGGCAGTATCGCGCTGTTCATCCTAAGGAAGGAGGGAAGAAGAAGAAGAGTAGACAGCGAGAGCAACCCGGAAGTGGGTGCTTCTTGTTTCTACTCGTTTTTCAAAATATCCGCTTAGAATAGGAGGGACTTTTTTTTTCCCTGGCTGGGTTTAATAATGAAATCGGGTGTGTACACTCCACTTACGCAGATTTGGGAAAACAGCCGTTGGGGGAATTATTTCGGTAAGCGAACGATACACATGAGAGAGAGCGCGAGCGCATACATGCCAGAGAGCATCGGGTGTCCTGTCAATATAGATAGCTTATAGCTAGCTTCGTCGCTAACATAATATATATCCACTTCCGGATAGATATCTAGAAAAGAATCATTATGTCTGTTTTGATTTTACTATTATTATTCACTCTTTATGACGTCAACTTTAAGCTGTCAGTTTCACCGTAGTGTTTGAATATAAACCGTAATTTAGTCCTCGGCTCAGTCTCGCATGGCTTCCATTGGTCGTATAGTAGTGCACTACATCGAGTGCGGAAGCCATTTTATTTGACCCCTCTGTAGTGTACACATGTAGGGAGTACAATACTATTTGGAATTAGATAGCAAGATTAGCTGTTTGGTTGCTTCATTGTCAATTGGTCGATTAGCTGCTAGCTGGGTGTTCTAGCTGTTTATATATTGAATGTGCATTATGATGGCGAATATGCATTTTTGTTTGTTTGTTTATTTATACATATATTAAAACTAATAAACCAGCTAGCTAGCTAATTTAAACATCAGTCTTAGTAAGCGAAGTGTTACTGTAATGGCAGCTAGCAAACAACCATCTCTTTAATAAAACTCAGAAATTTCCTGAATGGAGCTGTGTGTGTTTTAAACAATTCGAAATACATTTGAACAATTTATTTAAATTAACTGCACTCATAATTGTCAATGGAAGGTCCTCACATGGAAAGAGAAACCTCTCTGTGTGTGTGTGTGTGTGTGTGTGTGTGTGTGTGTGTGTGTGTAGGTTAACCCTTTGGCTGTGGCCTTGTATCTTCTCTCCAGCTCATCATGTCAGTGTGAGGTCCTCTCTCTGAGGTAATCCCAACATTGTTTATTCATTTGTTCATTAAAAAATTAAAATAGTAATAAACTTCTGCTTCAGACTCTCTCTCTCTTTTTTTTTTTTATTTTTTTTTATTTTTTATTTTTTTATTTTTTTTTTTTTATATAATTTTGACCACAGAAGTTTGCACTTCAGAATAATGAGACTAGATTTTGATGAGGGATGTTAGGTTTTGAATTTTCGGGTTTGAAAAGTCTAAAAGCCTTTAACTTGGTCTAAAAAATATTATGCTTAACGCCAGCTTTATATTAGGCAACCTTTTGAAAATAATACACCCCCCCTCTCCCCTAGCTCCCCCCCCCTTCAAATGACATATTTAGGGCAAATATAAAACACAGTACCAAAACACAAGCTGCAAATATGGAAACGTGACAACAAAACCAAAAATGTGTTTTCCTGTCATGTTACCAAATTTGCCTCCATGTTTTTGGCTTTGACCTCGTGTGTTTGATGTTTACTTCATATTATTGATTTTGTCCGTCTAGTCCTTGGTTTTGCCCATTTGGTCTTTCGTCTTGTCTTCGTAATTTTGGTTTCGTATTTTTGGTTTTCTTCGTCTTGTCTTTGGTCTCGCCCTCGTGACTATGGGTCTGATGTTGTGGTTCCAAATTTACTGTCATTTATTTTACACGATGCGTTTGCCGTACAAGTCCCTGTGAATTAGCCGTTACTATAGCGACGACACGGTATTAGAATGAGCATGTTAACGTACACCTTGCAGCTGGAACTACTCTCAAAACTGCTGTTCTTAAAATTAATCGACACTTTTTGACCAATCGGGATCGAGCATCCAACTAAAGCTCGTTTTATCATCATGGCTACTCCAGGTAGAGCAGAATGCAGACTTCAGGGCACCGGCTGCGCGATGTGGAGCAGCACCATCCCTTGCTGTCCAGCGGGGAGGAGGAGGTGACCGTGGGCCGGGTCTGGTTCATCCAGGATGGCTGCGGCATGGTGTGCGCCTCCATGACCTGGTTTCTAGTCATGTATGCGGAATTCGTGGTGAACTTCGTCATGCTTCTGCCCTCCAAAAGCTTCTGGTACTCGCTCATCAACGGCGTGGCGTTCAACTTCTTGGCCGTGCTGGCACTAGCTTCGCACCTGCGCACCATGCTGACTGATCCGGTAAGATTCACGGCCTCGGTTTAAAATGTCTAGTAAATAGTAAATAATGTTGAGTTCGACTAAAGCTTGTAACTCGGAATAAAACCCCAAATAAACTGTATCATTATTATTATTATTATTATTATTATTATTATTAAATATTATTCAGTGCAGTAGTAATAATAATACAAAATAGCAAAGTTTTTAAAATATGTACATTTTCTTATTTACAAAGATTTCTGTACATTTTATAACACTACCTTGGCATAAAATGACAAAAAAAGAACACTGAAAAAAAAAAAAAAGCTGCTGAGGGAGTGATGGTAAATTTAACATCTTTCCCTCTTCTGACTGCCGTAATCCATCTCTCTATAGGTTTTTCCTCTCTTGGAAAGGAAATACTGTATTTATTTATTTATTTATGTATGTATTTATTTATTTATTTATTTATTTATTTATTTCACTGTTGGAGCAAATGGTAACCCTAAAAGGATATTTGCCCCGGTCTCCCATCTACCTCTATACCCCTAGTTTACCCCGCTATAGTTTACTTAAACCCAGTACATTATATGCATGGACACAATCTGATGTATCGTGTAGTATGACTGAAGTGACGTGCAGGTCTTTAAAATGTTTTGGAAATGTCTTGAATATGGTGTTATTTGAAGTGCTGATACCTGCGGATACCCTGTAACTGGTCAGTGGAATCAAAACTCAAAAGAACGTACGCCTGTAAATCGTATCGTTCCGTTACCGTATCAAATTGTATCGTTCAATACGAGGCTCTCGGTCCGTCTGCGTATCACACTATATGTACGTATGCATGTATACACACACATACACAAAATATATATAGCGTGAGCTGTAATAATCATGTAAACTTAGTCACGCTTAAGTAACTTCCTCTTTTTTTCTTTTTTTATTTATTTATTTTTTTCAAATCAATTTTTTTCTTATTTATTTATTTATAGTTAAAGGGTCCGTGGTTGCTTTGACTAAACGTTTTATAAGTAGGTGTAGAAGGTTACGTATAAACAACGCTATAAAAATCCTTATTTGCGTACACGTATTCACACGACGTTTTAATGACCGTAATATTGAACACAAAAATACCGCATGAATTGTTTTTTAGGTTTAAAGCGGTGTAAAGCCGAGGGCGAACGACAGGGGCAGGGCCGAACGCATTTGCAATTCTAAACTCCCGCATCATGAAAACGTGCTCCTCGGGTTCACCTCTCTCTGTGTTTCTCTCTGTAGTCAGAGAAGGGAGGTTTTGCATAGTTACTGAAGCACAACGTGGGTTAGATTATACGATACAGGTTCCACAGGGCGACCACGGTTTATCAGATGTGCTTTAAAAGCAACCGCGCTGTTTACTCGGCAGTGAGGGCTATTAAAAACCGAGAATAATACCGGCTGCTCGCTCGTGTACACAGAGACAGACACAGAGAGAGAGAGAGAAGGAGAGCGAGTCACATGCAGTAATTATATTTGACCGCTCAGAACAAAAAAAAAAAAAGTGTAATGTTTCTTATGTGAAGTGTTAGTCAAGTGTATATTATATGCAACACTGATAAAGGTGCACTCAAATATGCGTTCCTAAATTATCACGTGCTTTCCTGGGCCTGGAACGTTGTCTGAGCTCAGGTCACATGACCATAGTTGACCTTCATGAAGCTGAGCATGATGCGGAGAAAAATGTATAGAAAAAATCGAAAGGCAGCCTTTATTGTACTTTTTTTTTTTTTTAATAGAACAAAATGTGAATCACGTGTTAATTCACGACACTCTGGTCCGCGTTTTAACGTCAAGCAATGAACTCACAGTTGTATTTTAGTATCATGATCATTGATTTAATGATATTTCAGATCATATTCAGATTTGATTCTAAACTTCATGGCTGTGATCTTGAATTAAAACTCGTTTTCTTATCCATTAAAGTACCATGCGTTAAGAAGTCATTCAGTACGTAAGGAATAAAACACCTGGGACTGCGCCGTTGAAGGAAAACAATCGACGACCTGATGGTGTGACGAATGCTTCCCACCACGATGTCGATTATTTATTTATTTATTTATTTATTTATTTATTGATTGATTTATACTGACCTCAAACCCATTATAAACTCGTACATGAACAATAAACAGCAGACTGAGTGTGACCAATGCACCATGAACAAACTCCATGAAGTCAGAATCCTTTATCCTTGACACGTTTTATTAGACTTGGCCTCGTGAGAAACCTTTTATATTCAGTCAACTCTCTGGAAGAAATTTTCACAAAGTCAAACCTAATGCGATTTTTGGAGTTTTAAAGAAAAATAGATTTTAGTAAACCTCTTATATAGAGTCCCTTAGACATTTCCCGCCAGGAAAATAGCCATAGAAGCTGGCATGGCTCCTCTTTAAACCACAAACAAACCAACCCTATAGTCCCATAGTGTTTTATTCCTCTTATTCCACAGCAATTTGCCAAGAATTAAGTGTGTGTGTGTATATGTGTGTATATATATATATATATATATATATATATATATATATATATATATATATATATATGACACGTCATGCTTTTTTTTTATCCATTTCAAATTCTTTCCATGCTGTGGAACGACCACGAAACAAGTTGATTCCTGTTATCACTTATGTCCTAGCAGCTGTAAATGGCCTTCCCTCGCTAGTCTCTCCTTTTTTTTTCCCCTCTCTCTCTCTCGTTGTTAATATTACGGCTGTGTTTTAACCAGAAAAATCGTGACCGACTCCTTAACCAGCTGTTAATATTTCTTGTATATTTCTCACCCTTTCAGGATTGTTTTTCCATACATCCCAGGTCCTGGATTGTTTTTCGTTCCCTTGTCCCCCCCCTCACTGAGAGTGTTGTGTCTGTTAGGGAGCTGTTCCGAAAGGAAATGCTACTAAGGAATACATGGACAGTCTACAGCTGAAACCAGGGGAAGTCATTTACAAGTGCCCTAAATGCTGCAGCATCAAACCAGAGAGAGCTCATCACTGCAGGTGAGGCGTGGCGGACGAGACGTCGTCACGTGATGTAATTAATGTTTTAGTATACACTGAGCAACACAATTTAGGAGGGGATCCCCAGGTGGAAACCTTTCTGAGCATAACCAAAGTTTTTTTTTTTTTATATGCTTATCACGTTATCTTGTATTTATAGTCATTAGGTTGATTTGCTTAACCTTTATAAGTCCAAAACAAATTGGAAAGAAAGCTCTGTAGCTTTAATAAATCTGATTAGAAATAATGTACACATTAGGGTTGTCAAAAGTGCTTAACTGTGTTAATGAAATAGCGTGTTGTTTAATTAGCATGTTTTAGTGTTTTGCTTTGGTATAGAAATTGGTACCGAGTACCGTGGAATTTTACTGGTATTGGTACCGACTACTGAAATTTTGGTACCGTCACAACCCTAGTACACATTTACATCGAGTTTGAGAATCGTTGCTTTAAATAACCCAGACGTTCCAGCATTCTCCAGTGAATTCTCGTTTCTTATCTCACCCACCCCCCCCCCCCCCCCACCCCGCCCCAATGCTTGGGTTTGTTTATTGCTAACCTGCATTTGCATCCAAACCTTTTGTGCATCGTTACGCAATTTTATTATTAAAGCTGTCGTGTTTTTGTATCTGTTCCAGCATCTGCAAGAGATGCATCAGGAAAATGGATCATCATTGTCCCTGGGTGAACAACTGCGTTGGAGAAAACAACCAGCGATACTTTGTGCTGTTCACTGTAAGCAGGGGATAAACTTGCTTTTTCCGATTCTCGTGTTTATGGTTGATGTCTTCCTACTGAGCACCGCGTGCTAGTCAAATGCTGGTTACGCAACAGGACTGACAAATATTTGAATGGCCGTGCGCGATCGCTTTGATGGGGTTTTTTGTTATCGAAATGCTTTGTAAGATTAGGACCAGTCACACTGAGGTAAGGGTTTGTAAAATCGTCTTCATTTACAATAGTGAGGAAAACACGAAGCGTCCAGAAACTAAAGTTTTGATCCAAGGCTATATGGGGAAAGACAATTGTTGTTGTTGTCTCAAGTTAACCCGTCTTGGCTTTTTAATGTTCAGATTTAATTGTGTATCTATTGAATGTATTTTTTCCTTTTCCTGCAACTGTGTCCTTCTTATGTCTTTGCAGATGTACATCGCTTCCATCTCTCTGCACGCCCTCTGCCTCAGTGGTTTCCACTTCTTCACCTGTGTCAAGGTCCAGTGGAACGGTGAGGCATCAGCGTATTAACGGTTCTTCTTTCGGACCGTCTTCTGGTGGCTTTTTCTCAGTTCGGGGATCAAGCAAACGTTAATTTACGTTAATCAAGGTTCACCTTCATTTGAAAATATTTCATTGCCATTATTCCAACATTTGCAACGTAACTAAAAACAAAAGTGTGTCATACAAGCAGCAGAAATTCTCCTGATGTTCTTTTTCTATCGTTGTTACTGATTATAATCAATCTAATCTAGAGAGTAAGCTAGGCCACAGTGGTGCTTGAAAGTTCGTGAACCCTTAATAGTTACACGTCTTGCTCTTTGAGTGCTCTTTGTCGGTCGACCGTTCTTTAGGTGGGTAACAGGGGTCTCGAATTTCCTCCATTTGTACCCAATCTGTCTGACTGTGGATTGGTGGAGTTCAAACTCTTTAGAGATGGTTTTATAACCTTTTCCAGCGTGATGAGTGTCAACAACTCTTTTTTTTTTTTTTTTTCCCGAGACGTGTTGTGAAGATCAGACTTTGATCGATGGATTTCACCTTGAACTGCTAATTCTCGAGGTTCACAAACTTTTGCCGCTCACAGATATGTAATATCGGATCGTTTTTCCTCAATAAAGAAATGACCGTGTGTGATGTTTTTGTCGCATTTGTTTAATCGGGTTCTCTTTGTCTACTTTTAGGACTGTGAAAATCAGATGGTGTTCTGGGTCTTATGTATGCAGAAATATAGGAAATTTTAAAGGGTTCACAAACTTTCAAGCACCACCGTGGTTAGTTAGCCGATACTAGCTACGACTGCTCTGCAAAGAATGACAGTTTAGCAAGTGGACATGTCTTAAATGGAGTCAGATTTATGCAGTATCTTCTAAGATTACAATAATCCAAAATGTCCAGAAATAGGCTTTATAATCTTTTATTCGGTTCATCCTAATCTTATAATAGGAAATACTAGATCAACGCGATTACCACCTAGAGTGAAAGCAGTGTTAAAAAGTATTATAAACTGAGAGAGATGTGATGCTTCAGTTGTTTATAAAGGAGCTGCTGAAAAGGCAGGTCTAATTGCTGTGCTGTGTTCAATGAGGTGGAACAAATTATTTATTGATGAAGGAGGAATTTCATATTGATTTGCCCTTGATTCGGAATTAAATCCGTCTTTAGGTTATCTCACAAGGGGGAGCTGTTCCTTCTCGTTTATTCAGCTCGTTAAGCCCTCTGATACTACGGGTGTAGGTGCGTACCGACGCGATTCGATGCAAAACAGCGCGCGTTTTCGTGTGTATGAAACGAAGTAAATCAAAAATAGCTATGAGCAGAGGTTTAATATTGTAAACAAAATATACTACAGGATCACCATATCTTAGAAAATAAATAAATACGTTTGATAAATTCTGCTAAAAATATCCCTGAGTTCCGTAGCCGTGCCTAAGGTGTCGTTTTTAACTAGAAATAGAGCTCCAAAGTCGGCTAAAATGCCCCACTTCTGTGCACTTTTTCCTCAGGCTCTGTAGATCTCAGAGGGGCGGCGCTGGTGTCATTTGAGAGCTCTTATTGGAAAAACTCTTATTAACTATTATAACGTGGTCGTGTAAGCATATAACCTATAATGGATGTCTGTGTTTGTGACCTGGAGCTATCCAGTCCCTCCAGGATATTTTCCCAATCGATTTCCACGATTCACGAATCGATTCGTTCAGTTAGACGTGTGCACGCTAAAGCATCAAAATTACACTCCGTTCTCCAAAGGGATTTAAAAAAAAAAAAAAAAAAAAAAAAAAAAACGCCTAAAATGTTGGACTGCTGATAGACTCCATAATTATTGGCACCCTTGATAAAGAAACCACAAAGCATAAACCCCTCTGAAATGAAGCTTTTCCTGCGTCAGAAAACGTAAAGTCACAGCTTTACCTCTGTCTGTTACTAAGCGCTGACACCGGAGACTCCTTCCGTAAATGCTAAATAAACATCTCCTTACAGGAAACTTCACCATATTAACAATGCAGCATTTTTATAATGGAAATGACGGTGGAAGTGATTCTCATTTTATATTCATGCATTTATATGTAAACCTGTGCTTGAGTGACCGCTGCACACTACTTCCGACCGATCAGAATGGAGAGTTTTACCATGTCGTGGTATATTATAATAAATCGTAAGGAAAAGCGAATGACGGTATTTCTGTGTAATTGTGTATGTTACAGAGTGTAGTGACTTCTCCCCTCCAGTAGCTGTCATGCTCCTTATTTTCCTGTGTCTGGAGGCTCTCCTCTTCCTCACCTTCACCGCTGTCATGTTCGGCACCCAGATCCACTCCATCTGCAACGACGAGACGGTGAGTCGGACAAACCAGACCCCAGCGCGCTGACGTTCCACTCATTAAACCTAGACAACAACCACATCTACTGCTGATTTACTAATGAGACATTTTCCTTTATTAATATTCCGTTGAGTAGAGGAATTGGCTAATAAGGTCATTAGTTTTACCCTGCCTCATTAAGACCTTTTAATCGTCTTGTTGGTTTTCGTGTGTGAAGTGTGAATGCGTTTTTTTGTTATGTAAAAAATGTTTGTATGTAAACATAAAATAGTGCTAATAAATCACTCCTGCTGTTGGACAATGAGAGTACCCTGATGTACACACATCAATCTGCTGCTAATAATAATTTCAGAGCATTAAAGAAATGTTCTAGGATTTTTATGGTGGGGGGTGGGGTGGGAGGGGGGTTACTAATAATAATACTTAGTATAATACAAAGTTGATGGACGAGAAATGAGTTAATGAGGATATGTTTAGGTTTTAAAGCAGCAGCAGTGGTTTAGTGCCCTCTGCTGTTTGTGAAGTGAATTGCAATGGTACCTAATCCAAAGGTTCCTAAACTATTCAGGCGAACGGACGTTATGAATTTTGTCCGACCCCAAGCCTGGGAATTTTGGTTTCTCCTCGTAATTGGCCGTCACGTCGTTGCTCCGATGAGTCGGTCGAGAAAGTAACGAAGGAATGCGGACGGAGAATTTTTGTGTGGTGCAGCGCATCAGTAGAGCAAAAAGAAAACCATTTCCTACACGCTTAATTTACACACGGCTCCCGGTGAAGTTTTAAAGCATGCAACGTATGTAACACTCACTCATCTGTAAAATAAACAAATAAAGCAAAAAGGAGGGCGGGGCTAATTCCTGTGCTGTGTCCCAGTTTGCCTACGTATTCTACGCACCGAAAGTATGAAATAAAATACATTCTTACGAGCGTGTAGCAAAAGAGGACGCGAGTACCGGTACGTACGAAGACGTCGCATAATGTTGAGAACGTTGTTGCCTGGTTACGCACACGGTCACCGTAAACAAGCTCCTCGTTGTGTTTCGGCTTTTTTTCATTCAGTATTCCTCTAAAATGCGTCCTTGTACGTCTCCCTTTCTAATCGTGTTAACCCGTCGTTTAACCTGCACGGTCGCTGTATCAGCCAATCAGGACGCAGCGTGTACCCGCGTCACGAAACTCCTCCTCCTCTTCGATCATCACTCGTGCAAGGAGTTGTGGGTAATATTAGCTGAAACAGTGTCCACGGATCCAGATTTCGAAAATCTACCGGAAATAGTAGTCCATCCGGGAACTTTTGGGAGACTCGTTACGAAACATTTGAGACGCACTAATTCTGATCTCGGATACTATTTAGGACCGGATAGTCGGCGAAGTGGGACGCAGCGGCGGTGTCGAGTTATCTGCGGGTTTGTCTGTCCTGTAGGAAATCGAGAGGCTGAAGAACGAGAAGCCGACGTGGGAGCGGCGAGTGCGCTGGGACGGGATGAAGGCCGTGTTCGGAAGCCCGCCGTCTCTTCTGTGGTTCAACCCTTTCGCCGGACTGAGACTGCGACGCCTCCTGATGGTCCGCGCTCGGAAGGGCGGCTCCGAGTTCGCCGTCTGAGCCGTGCAAGCTCGCGTTTCTCCGCACGTCAGCGTGCCTGTTAAGACCCCACGCGTAAAGGACACACGGCACGATGGCGCAGGTACGGGGACTCGGGGAAGAGAATGTCTAATAAACCTGAGGCCTAGTGGAGGAAAAGGGCCTAAATATGACAAACTACCTGTTAAAACCACTGGACCTCAAGCGAAGGATCATTTTTACGTTGGCTTCTCTTGGCTGGGTCTGACCCCGTGAATAGGATTTATTTTATTTTATTTTTTTGCTGCGATGTTTTTGTTTTTAAAAGAATTCTTTTTCTGTATTTTGTTGAAAACAAACAAACAAAAAAATCTCAAATTTCATTTGAACAGCATTAATGTCTTAATGAATCTCAATCGATCGAATCGATACGTCTCGTTTAATTTGCCAAGAACGTTCTGGAACCTGCATATGCATTAAGATTTACTCTGTAATAAAATTGCTAAAAAATGTTAATTATTCCTAGATTTAGAATCACGAAACATAAACGACAGCTTATTTAACTTCCTAATATAGTAGAGACCATGTTAAACCTCATTTTACAACATTTTGTCTTTTTGTTGTTTTTCTCCGTTCATGTAAATGGCACTGAATATTTAGACAAGCTATCGACACTGTTTACCTTCCGTGACGCTACGTCCAAGATCAACGCTGCGGTTGCTTGGCATGAATGTAGACAGACTGCATTAGAGGACATGCTGTAGAGATAACGCATAAGTTTTTGCACACACTTGTTATAGCGGAGAAAGAGAACGTCAGACGAGAACCTCGTGGCGTGGCGTGGCGTGACGTGACGTGATCGGACGCTCTCGACGTTTTACTGAACTCGCCAAGCAGCTGATGAACCGTGCTGGATGTAGTCTCGTGTGTCTAACGGACGGATTAAGGAAATCACGTGATGTTAGCAATACTGTGGCTGCGTCTTCACGAGAGCTTTTACCTCAACAGATAAGACTTTATCATGACGGTTCTTGAATGAATTATCGCAGATGGTTTATACAGCAGACGCAGAGTATTTCGAACGGTGTTGGATTCGACGTGCGCCGTAAAGAACCGACTGAAACTCTGTCCATGAAGTAGTGTATTGTAAATAAATAAAGTTCAAGGGAAGGGGTTAATTAATTATAAAGCTTTCTCTTACAATCGTCATGATATATGCAGTATAAAGAGCATCTAAATGTGACCACATGACCAACCGGTCGTTCTCCCAATAGGACCTCGGGTTCTTCGGTGCCATGACAGTGACAGTATTGGTTATTCATTCTGCACATGACACTCTTGAAATGTGGAGTCCCTCTCTCTCCCCCTCTCAGCTCTGATTCTGCTTCGTAACCCGTTCCCTCCCAAGTCATTTTAACCCACCGTGCTGCGTTCACAAGAACCTGATATTTATTTCATCCAAAATCATATCTCTCACGTGTTGTAGCCGTGCAATTATTTATACGTTTTTCACACTCGGACTCCTCCCGATGCAACTGCATTGATCTGCAAAGAAATCGAATCGGAATGAACGTCAGGTTCAATGCCAAAAAGCGAACGAATCACCTACACGAGTGACTCGGGCAGCGTTCACAAGCTCTGTGATATTCGCAAAGGAAGAAAAAAAAACACAAGCATCTTAATAATATCTTTAACGTGTTAGAATATCTCTTAAAGAAGCCTGAATTGCTGAATTCATTTAGAAATTTTTTGAATCACCTTTGAAAGTGAATGAATCGATTCACGAATCGATTCACGAATCGATTCAGTCAGATAGTATCGGTACATGCTTATGCATCAAAATTACACTCCGCTTTCCAGAGGGGAAAGACAAAAAAAACCAAAAAAGTTTAATATGTTGAAATGCTGGTAGACTGTACAGGCTGCGTAATTATCGGCACCCTTGATAAAGGATGGGTAAAAACAAAAGCATTACGGGGGAGTGAAAATGACATCGTGGTTAATTCGCATAATCTCAGACAGAGAATACGAGAGATTTTTCAGCCTTTAATTGAAGTACAGTTATTTGACTTGCTTGGGGGTGTAGCCTTAAAGTCCAGACTCTCATCCCTCACGCTCGTAACTATACACCTTCAGTTAGTTTCACCGTTATTACCGAATCTTTCATATTAGTGACTCGCTAATAACCCAGGATTTATGTGTTTAAAACAATAAACTAGGAATAAACCGCTTTTTTTATTTATTTTACACTTACTCATCTCACTTAAAGTAAAATAAAACACTGTAAAGGAACACTGTTATAGGATCATAATCAATACTTGCGTGTGTAAGATTAACTAATTCTCGCATTCCACATTGCTTTATTCTTCTTGTACCACGGCAACCTCCCAAAAATAACACGTTTTTCTTTGTCACTAAGCAACACGTAACTTTTTTTTATATGACTCAGTAATAAACCAGGACTTGTAGAATACGTTAACGAGGAATATTTCTAGGAGCGGGATTGGGAAACGTCGCGCAGAGCCGATTAGTGTTGTTGCTTTTCTGTATTATTGTCCCTATTTTCAATCTCATCCCGTCTAACCCGGCGTCTCGCTCATGGATAGTCTTTATGTCTGTATTTAAAAAATTTTTAAAAAGGGTGGGTGGTGGCGGGGGGGTGTTGGGGTCATTACATTCGACTCCGTTGAACCTGAACACATCTTACAGTAGTTGAAAAAGAAAGCGCTTTGTGGAATCCCGTTTTTATCAGCTGTATGTTTTAGACGCCGTTTTAAAATGATTGTTTGCTGGAATACAAGATGTGTAACATGCTGTCTGGGTGGAAACAAAAAAACGAGTCCATTTCCTGTTTGCAATCCTTGATTAAGTCAAAAAAAAAAATGTTAAAGGACTTTCAATAGCATGTATGTCTTTTAAGAATGTATATCGTGCTTTTTTTTTTTTTTTTTTCTTTTTTAAATTGTTTTATTTTCAGGAATAAGAACGGACTATCACGTTAACACTAATATAATACCTGCTTTGCGAAAGAATCTTGCCGATTTCCAGAAACATCTGGCACAGATGTTCGCTAGCCGAGCTCTGAGAAAGGCGCGCCGCAGGTGTGTTATCCTTCAGTATACAAATGGGGTATACAAGGGGTTGATTATAGATTTAAAAGGAATATTAAAGCTTTAGCAGTTTATCTGTTAGACATCTGATGATGAATTTGGAAACCCCATGATGAGTGTAATCACCATTTTGTCCAATGATGATGATGATGATGATGTTGATGTAGTCAAAGACAATGATTTAGACTTCTTGGAAACTGGAAAGCAAACACAGGCTACATAATAATATACAGTGTAAATGATTGAGTTCTTTTTCAATTGTCATTAAATAATTGTTCTTTCATATGTGAATCTCTTTTGCATAATAAAGTTGTTAGGTTCAGCACTATTACACGTCCCCCCCCCCCCCCCCCCCCCTTATTTTTCAATCCCGAACCCAACTCTGTCAGTATCAAGCTAACCTCATTGCGTACGAGATCATGAGGGTGTTATTTAATACGTCGAGGTTCCTGAAGACGCACGAACGAACGGTGAGTAATTCCGATGTCGGAATTAAGGGCTCGGGATGGTTTTAAGCGTTCTTCCGTTTCACCGATCTAAATTTTTTAATTTTATTATTCAGAAGCTCCCTAACTGCCGACGTCCTGTCTAAGCAATGAAATATGTTTAAACGGTGAGTGATTTTTTCAGATTCATCCAATCGCAGGTCCGGGAAGACGGACACGTGACCTAAAAACGTGCTAATTTATAACGATAACGATCGACCGAAGACGTCAGACATGAGCGTGTCGGTATATCTCACCGAATCAGTCACACTAATATTAAAAATATGTTGAATAATGAATGTTATTTTACCCCAAAACAAATTCGTTCGAGTTTAAAAAGCTGTTGGAAGACAGAATGCGGAAACAAAAGTCAGATGTGGAAGTGTTCGTGTGCTGTGGTTTTTTTGTTTTTTTTTAAGTATTATTATTATTTATGTATTAAATTTCATTCACGAATAAATTGAGTAATACCACGTCGTAACTCGTCAATTCAAACTTTAACCCGGGGGAAAAACAAAACAAAAACAAAAACCTCCCTCAAATGATCATTCCTAACTCTGGAACTTGGGCTGTTCTCCTCAGCTCTAAGCTCCTCCCAGTTCAGTAAGTGACATCAAATCGACATTCACATGCCGAATCTATAACACGGACTGTACAGTTCGTCACTGCTAAGAAAAGACGAGCAAGGCGTGTCCGTGTTTTGTTCTCTGTTGTAGGTTTTTCTCTCCAACTTTGTAGTTTTGAATGCACGGATGTCGAAAACGACATCCCCCAGAGCTCTGCCTTTCCACACGTCGATTCTAACGCAACATAATTATCCCCCCCAGTCTTCAAACTGCTCCTCCTGCTGCATCACAGGGCAGTGTAACACACTCTGAGGAAGCGCTATCCACCACATTCTTCTTCATGGTTGAGCAATTTTCTGTTCCTAGTCACCCAGGTGTACTAACGAATGTTTTTGTTTACTTCAAATATATTTCCCCTATGAATTCATAGGGGTGCCAATAATTGTTGCACACCTAATATTTAACTATTTATTTTTGATAACAGGTGTTCGCAGCTGTTTATCCATGAGAGCAGAGTATTTTTGTGAATTTGTTGATCAAGAGGTTAAACAAAGACAAATTTTCACAGCCGCCTTTGCTCATACTTACTGAGGGTGCCAATATTAATGAAGGGCACTGTATAATTCCGATGATAAGTGTATGATGTAGAGATGAATTTGTATGCACTGAAAATGCGCGATGTTACCTGGATCCTGGGATTACGGCATATAATCAATGACTTTATTAAACAAACAACCAAATTTATTGTTTATCATTATAGAGAGTAAACAATCACATTTACTGAAATTGTACATACAGAGAGTGTGTGTTTTGGGGAATTTATTATTATAATTTTTTTTTTTTTTTGCCAGAATTGAGATCCTGTACATGAACAGTCCCCTCTGAAAGTATTGGAACGGCAAGGTCAATCGAAAAGATTTTTCACTATACATCGAAGGCATTTGTGTTCGGGACCAACAGACGAACGTGAGCCGATAGATTAGAATTTCGGCTTTGGTTTCCTCATATTTACATCTGGATGTGTTCGAGTGCGGAACTGTAGACCGTGCAAACCCCTCGTCAGCAGTAAGAATCGGAAAGCCGTGTTGGAATTCGCGAAGAAATACAGAGACGTGCCATGAAAGTTCTGGAACCAAGATTAACCTCTAGCAGATTGACTGAGAGAAAGGATCTGTTCATGGTCCAAAACATACAAGCTCATCTGTGAAACATGGTGGAGGAAGCGTCACGGCTTAGGCTTGCGTGGCTGCTTCTGGAACATTCTCACTAATCTTTATTGATGATAGAACTCATGATGGTAGCAGCAGAGTGAATTCAGAAGTTGACAGGAACATTTTGTTTGACAATTTACAGAGAAATGCATCCAATCTAATTGGTAGGAACTTCATCATGCAGCAAGACAACGATCCAAAACACACTTCCACCTCAGCAAATGACTTTATAAGGGGGGAAAGTGAAAGGTTTAAGACTGGCCAAGTTAAATCACCAGACATTCTCCCTGTAAGGAGAATCCCCCCCCCTCCCCCTCAACAAACAACGCAAACAGGCTGTGGTAAAAGCCTGGAAAAGAATCACAAAAAAACCCCAGCAATTTGGTCAAATGTCAACAAGTCTCATGCTCGATGCGATTATTGCAAACACGGGAAATGCACCCAAATATTAAGTGTTATATACTTTCAGACATATCTGTTCCTATACTTTTGCTCACCTGAAAATTAGTTGCACCCAAGACACCATGCTTTAAGTTATTTTTAAACACGTCTAGACGTAAAATATGAGGAAACGAAAGCTGCCGTCTCGTATCCGTCTTCTACTCTCAAACCCGAATGTCTTCCGTGTACAGAGAAAACGACAGGACTGGCCTTCCTGTTCCAATACTTTCGGAGGGGACTGTATTTATTGGGTGCTTTGCGCTTTTCTCCAGCAGTGATCTTTCGGAAAAATCAAACCATCGTTAACAAACGACTGAAAAGACACGATGTCCATATATTAAAAAAAAAAAAAAAAACCCCAGACAGTCCAGTCTGAGATGTAGGAGTGTGTTAGGTGAGCGTGTCCTCGTTTCTGATGTACTCTCCAACATCAGCTTGGTGCAACGCCACAATGGCCATGGGATCCACTTTGCGGCATTCCTGTGTGGATTTCGCTGCCACTCCGAAACCCTGTAGAGCACCATGACACTCAGTATACATCCTCCGACGTGAAAAGTATTCATTATATATATATATATATATATATATATATATATATATATATATATATATATATACACACACACACACTGATGCAATATGGTTCTCACCAGTGGTACGTCTGCCATCGAGTAAACCACAATTCCTTGGTATTTATTCGTGTTTTCTGTAATCCTGCCCAAGCCGGACTTCATGATGTGGTTGCCGTAGAGGAACGACTGCTCAGCTCCAGGCTTCACCCACACTTTATACTGTACAGAAGACACAGGAAGCACTTTTCTACAGCTTAACTGAAACAGATGACTGTGGTGGTTACCGTAAAGCCCTGTATATACACACACATACAGTCTCGACATATCGGCCACTTCTCGATCCGAGCGTTCTTGGCAAAAGCCAATCTTTCATCTGCTGAATTACTACACTGTGTGTAACGCGATACACTTTACAATGCTGCTGTACAGTGAACGGAGGAGTTTAATACCTTGGCGTAAGGAGCGAGAAAATCCAGAGCCGTGATGTGCAACCGAAACGTCTGAGTCTTTGTGAACTTCCCGAAACACGTACCGACGGACACCAGCTTGCCCCGGGAGATATTCGTGGCCAACTTCAGTATCTTTTCACTTGATCGACAAACAATAACAGGATAAATCGAGTCCTTTAAAACGGTATATTTAACAGTGTAATTTAAACATCAGGCAGCTGTATGTGTACCTGATGTAGTACACGCGATCGTGGTGCAGTCTGAAGCAGTACGTCCCATCCGGTCTATCCACAAGAAGCTTAATGTTCTCTCCGATGCTGAAAACAAAACGTCAGACAATTAATCAATCATACAATCGTTCTTAAAGCCATCAGAACCAGTGAGCTCATTGATGGAGCTGTATTTGGGTCAGATTGTGACAATCTTTGATTTCTGTACGAACATGTTTTCGCTTCAAACTTGTGTGAGCTCATGTTCTGCTATTATTATTATTATTATATTAGGACAGGATGAGGGAGAACTTCAAGGCGTTCATAATGCATACATAACTCCTTTCTCAGACACAAGAACACAGTGACAAAGTAAAGAGATCACTGGCAGTGATTTGAAATCAGTCTTGCTCTTCATCATCCTAGTCATCCTCTTGCTCATGTATATCAGTGAATAATACATGTTAAGGTAGCTTAGCCAATCATTTTGCCCTGTTTAGTCCTATATAATAACATATAATCACAAAGGAACTTCTGCTCTGCTCTCTCTGTCCTTTCTTCTTCTCCACAACTTCTTCAGAATAAAATCTGTCTAAAGCTTGCTGTTTAGCTTCTCTTCTGTCTTCGAATAAACTCTAATTAAACTCTGGGATTAGATTTGAAGGCTATTTATGATTTCTAACGTCTCTGGACATTCTGCTATTGGCTGTTAACCAGCTAGTTAGTTCGTGAATAAGCGCTCTATAACGTGGTGTCGGTTTGAAAGCGAAAATGTTTACTATACTCACTACTTGGAGAGCTTTTCAAACATTACTTTCGTCTCTTCATCCGTTAACGGCCGCATTATTTAGAAAAGTAAATAAATAGAACTTTAAGATAAGAGGGGAAAAGACACACGTGGGAAAGAAAGAAAATTATCTAGACGTCGCAGAGCAATGACGTCAACAGTAAGCGCACAGTACGTCGCAGATAAATGTAAACATACAAATAGAAGGCTTTCATTAGTGGTATTTAGTTCAGGGTTTTTTTGCATTCGAAAAATAAGAACGTTGTAAAAACTCTGGTCTTGTGTTATTTTATCGATTTTTCCTGTGAGGTGTAATATGTTTTTAATTTGTATTGCTGTGTTGTACCATATTAGCTGCTGTCTGTTGTAACATCAACGTATATCTCTCCACTCGTCTGGTGTTTTTTATTCTTCTATTTTTTTTAGTTTAAATATTATTACAATAAAAAAAAATTAATGAAATGAAAAGTTAGCGTATCCATGGCGTAACACGTCATCGCTGACGTCACTAAACGTTTCTTTAAATATAGTTTCTTGATTTCTTTCGTTTTTTTTCTCCTTCGGGTAAAGGTAATATTATAAAGAACACAATAAAGATACAGCTGGGTATATAAACATAAAAGACATACTTTGGAAAGCTCACAAAGTTTTTATGTATTTATAGCTTTCTTATTCAAAGAGAGTCAACAAAACCATAAAGTTGGGTTTCTTGTTAGTAAACTCGCATAGTGAAACTAAAAAGGTCTCGAACACTGAATATTTTCATTAATAAATGTCTTTACCATAAATGTATTTTCAATGGGGAGAAAAATCAAGCATTTATTAATCAGCATAGTAATTTCTAGCTACATTTCATATACAAATTAGTAATATACAGTTTATGGCGGGGTTTTTTTGTATTAAGTTTAAAAATAATAAGAAACCCATAAAAAACACTGGTTATTAATAGTCTTTACTTATTAAAATAAACATCAAAATCTTTTAAATAAATAAATAAATAAATAGGGGCATGCAGGTCGCGGGTGTATGACGTCACGACGTAACGTACGTGAAGTCAAGATGGCGGCTGTAGACGTGGAAGACGAGAGTATTTTGGTGTCGGTGTTTAAAGACAGTTTTCCGGAGAACTGGAGAGAAAACTCGGACTTTGCGGCGTACCTGTCGGAGTTGAGTTCGTACGGAGTTGAGAAGTTAAACCGGGAACCGGAGCGTTTGTCCGAGGAACGAGCGCAAATCCTGCAGCAGACGCGCGAGCTCGCCTTCTCCAACTACAAGACGTTCATCCGCACCGCCGACTGCACCAAAGAGATCTACCGAGACTTCGGCCGTGTGGAGAGCAGCTTATCCAAACTCCTCGATAAACTGCCGAGCTTCGGGGAAAAATGCAGGTTTGTCCGAGATCAGGACGCGTCTCTTTCTCGAGTTCAGGTTTGCGGAAGTGGTTTGTTTGTTTGTTTACTTACCTGAAGCTGAAGCCTATTGTAGTGGTGGTCGATATGATGAAAAAGGATCACATCACGATATGTAAACACGATTCCAGGATACACGATATGTCTAGGTTTGCACCATACTAGTGCCACGCTTAAAACATCCCATGAAAACCATGGCATTAATGAATTATGAAAAATGACTGTTTGATTAGATAAGTGTTCATTCATCTTCAGTAAAGCGTTTTATCCTGGTCAGGGTCTTGGTGGATCTGGAGCACATCCCAGGAGCACTGGGTGCAAGATGGGGACGCACCGTACACTTCACCCAAATTCACATGTAGGCGTAGCCAATCTTGAAGGAAACCGGAGACCCCTGGAGGAACCGTACACATACACCGGGAGAACATGCGAAACTTTACGGGTGTAAAAGTGCAGGATTGAACCCGGGGGCTCGAGCTGTGAACCGCCACCGTGATGCCCGTCAGCTCTGCTTTCTTATAATTAACCGTGGAGTTGTTTAGTGTTATAAATGTACTTCAGAGACCCGAAACACTCAGTAGAGTGCGTTGTGTTGCAAGTTACTGGAGTAAGTAACATCATATCGTTATTACGATACGCTTTTGTATTTATCTCCATAATAGAGGCTTTGTGAAGGAAGCAGAAGAGATCGGGGCGAGCCGGCGGATGAACAGCCTGACGCTGAACCGTCACACGGAAATCCTGGAGATTCTCGAAATCCCGCAGCTGATGGACACCTGCGTCCGGAACGGCTACTACGAGGAAGCACTGGAGCTGGCCGTCTACGTGAAGAGGCTGGAGAAGAAGCACTCGTCACTTCCTGTAATCCAGGTACAGTGGAAAGGATTACGTAAGGATATTTGGAGCACTAAACAGCTCCAGACAGTAAGGAAGTCGATAAAGCCGTGGTTTGTTAGGATACCGTTTCTTTCTCGTCTCACTAGGGCATTGTAAACGAGGTGCGTCAGTCGGCGCAGCTCATGCTGAACCAGCTCCTCCAGCAGCTGCGTAGTAACTCCCAGCTCCCCGTGTGCCTGCGCGTGATCGGCTACCTGCGCAGGATGGACATCTTCACAGAAGCAGAGCTGCGTGTGAAGTTCCTGCAGGCGCGCGGCAGCTGGCTGCGTTCCGTGCTCGCCGCCATCCCTGACGAAGACCCCTACGTCCACGTCACCAAAACCGTCGAGGCCTGCCGAGTGCACCTCTTCGACATCATCACTCAATACCGCGCCATCTTCTCGGACGAGGACCCGTTGCTGCCCTCTGCCGAGCAGGCCGTGAACGAGAGCACCATTTTTCACGGCTGGGTGGTGCAGCAGATCGCTCGCTTCCTGGAGACGCTGGAGCGCGACCTCGAGCGTGGAGTGGGAAGCCGTTTGGACTCCCTCCTCGGCCAGTGCATGTATTTCGGCTTGTCTTTCAGCCGGGTGGGCGCGGATTTCCGCGGACAGCTGGCGCCCGTGTTCCAGCGCGTCGCCATGGATACGTTCAGAAAAGCCGTTCGAGAAGCCGTGGACAAATTTAACGAGGACATGAACCTGTATACGCTCATCTCCCTGCCGTCGATGCTCGGGAACACCGTCCCGACCGTGGCCGCCGGCGTCCAGCCCGGCTCTCTTCAGCCCCCGATGGGTTTGTTGGACTTCCCTCCGTTAGCCTGCTTCCTGAATAACATCTTAACAGCCTTCAACGACCTGCGACTGTGTTGCCCAATCGGTTTAGCTGAAGAAGTTGCCAGATGTGTCGAGGAGGCCCTTCTGAAGGTTTTACATTTTCCTGTATAGTTTAGTTTGATTTACCTTACGTTCCTGTCTTCCCTCGATTGGTCTTAAACCACGTTGATTAGTGCTTAAAGGTGCAGTCAGCAGATTTAGCATGAGGTAGCAGAAGCTAATTGTATTAAAACTTAAAATGTAAACTAGTACAGCGCTTCTCTTAAGCTCCAAAAACCCACGAATGCTGGTCGAGAAGGTAATTTAGCGATTTAGACACGCCTCCATGATTGGTTGGATGTTAGTGGTCCATAATGTTTCGTGGGCCAATGAACCTGGACTAACGCAAACAGCTTTCAGAATATATATACTCTATAATACTCTTAGAAACACCAGAATAACTGAATTGCAGTATGAATAATAATAATAATAATAATAATAAATCATTAAAATACTCCATAAAAATAATCACTAATGGTAGTAATAATAATAATAATAATAATAATAAATCTCCATCATCCCCCTGAGAGTTTGGGTATTTCCAGATTCAGACAGGGCTAAAATCCCAGAGAATCACCGGTAATAATTACCTCACTTCCTCTTGTAAAGAAAATAAATAAATATATCCAGCCCTGATTGGGCGTAGGTTCCACACCAAGCTTTTCAGTATTATTTGATTACAATCACTGACCGCACCTTTAATCGCGTCTTCACACGAATGCTTCACCCTTTAGCTTTATACACTGTGTGTTTTCTGCATATTCGTCACGCATCAGCGTCAAATAAATTCCATCCTGTCCTACACAGGTGACCAAACTGATCCTGGTCTTCCACAGAGCGGAGGAGTCGGCCTTCAGCAGCCGCGAGCGCGACTTATTCGTTCGGTTCTGCCGTGCCTTTGCCGAGGACATGGTGCCGTTCCTGAACCGATGTCTCCAGGTTCTCTTCCCACCAGCGCAGCTCGCGCAGATCCTCGGTAAACAGGAAGGGGTCGGATTTACTTTACGTTACACGTACTGTATCCTGCTCCTACAGTCGTTTCATCGATATACAGGGGCAACTCGAAAAATTTGAATATCAGGGAAAAGTTCACCGTTCCTGTAGTTTAATTCAAAAAGTGGAACTTTTATATATTCTAGATGCTGTTAGGGGAAAATAATCAACCAGTCAAGCAGAGTTACTCTTACCACCTCAATGTTGATTTTCTTATAATGGCACATCCCGAGCTGTTTTATTCCTCTTATACCACAACAACTTGCCAGTTACAGTTCTTATTAATTAAAGAATGACCCGTTGTAATTTTTTTTTTTCTCTTCCATTTAAAGATGCAGACCGTCTTTGAGACAATTTAGTTCCTGTTATGACTTGCGTTAGCGTTCCCATGCTGGAAAAGTGTTGTACAGCACTGACACCGGAGACTCCTTCCTTAAATAGTGCCATCCGAACGATTTTACAGCCTGTACGATATTATTTTGTTGTGTTTATTCATTTTTTCACACGTCGTCGGACAGGTCACTCCGGGACGATGTTTTTAACGTTAGGAGAAAACTCACCCACATTTACCTTCTGCCATTATCCTTGACATGTTTTATTAGACTGTACCCGTCTTAACCTTGTGTGAGAGCTTTTTTTATTCAGTCAACACTCTGGAAGAAATTAACAAAGTCAAACCTAATGTGATCTTAGAGTTTTTAGGAAAAATCCATGTTTAAAAACCTTAGAGTTCCTTAGACATTTCCCACCGTGAAAATAGATGTAGACGCTGGTATGGTGTTAAAAAAAAAAAACAACAACAAACGAACTTGAATTGGCCAAGTTGCAACGGCGTTAAATTGTCTTTCGCAGTGACGCTTGTTGGTAAACGAGACCGATTAGCCATGAACGCCCGTCGTGATTACGGTCACATGACGTGTCTCCGCCCAAATCTGCGGAAAATGCGCAAATTTTTTTTAAGAATCGCACGCGCTTGCAGATATTGCGGCGTTTGCTTGATTTTGCGTTCATTTCTGCGAACGCAAAAATCCCGAAGGACCGGTTGTAGACGTCTTTGTTTATTTAGTAGTGGTTACGTGGATTATGTGGAGCATCTGTATTTGAGTTTTGGGATTTAAACAGAAGCTGAGCTCTTGACGTTTGTTTCGTAGGCGTTCCTCCAACCCAAGTTCATAAACACGGAAACATCGGGTGCGTCGACGTGAGCGCCGTGCTGGAACCTTTAGACTTCATCTTGCCCAAGAGAGAGCCCGTGAGCCCGGTGCTGGACCTTTCCATTGAGCTGAGCAGCTCGAGTACTACCGAAGCAGAACCTCCGGCTCCAACCGAGCCTTCCTTTTCAGAGAAAGTGGAAGCTCCTCTACCAGAACCTGGAGCAGACCTCAATGTCCACCAGCATCGAGAAGCAGAACCTGCCCATAATACAGCGCAACCTACAACACACGACATGGAGCAGAACGATCCAGGAGACGCAGCCCTGACCAGCGCAGATCATCAGAACGAGCCGCCACAACCACTAAATTAAATCTTTTTTTTTTTTTAAACTTGTTTTTCTGTGAATTCTTGCCTGGGGAAAGTATGTATATTTAATAATAATAATGTATAAATTTGTTTAATATTTCAGTCTGTACATGTGTATGTATTCTCAGTTCTGTAATGAGCAGCGATTAAATCTTGCAACAAGACGTGATGATAAATAAGGTATATTTAAATTACACAAGTGTGTCAGACATTTTGTTGCCATGGTTTCACAAAGGTTATCTGGATGTGATGGACACAAAGGGGTTCACGATCATTTTAGTCCATCAGATGCCACATTTTTTAAAAATCTGACATACAAAGGGCAGGAAAACATCGATTTTAGGGATGCATCTATACCTCAATTGTGAAATACATTCAGATCGCCGCCATTTTGTGTCGGCTGCTGCTTAGCGGACTACGTGTAGGACGTAGCGTTAGATTTTGGCGTCAGGGCATCTCTACAAGCAAATGAGCTTCGTGTCTGACGGATATCTGTATCGATGCATCCCTAGTAGAATCTAAGCACATCACTTCCTGTGGTATTGTAATTATTTAAGATGTGAACAAGCAATGGTTTATCTCCCCCTCTCTTTAACACTGTTACACGGTTAACACGGCACCGCTGGTTCACTTTTTCTTGACGAACTTCTTGCGAGAGGCGTTCGGATTGGCGCGTCGTCTCCCTCCTCCGCACTGAGCCTCCCGTAGGTTTAAATTCGCCGCTCGGCTGTAAAGGTCGTGCTCCGTGAACGGAGATCCACCGGCGAGGTAGTCCGGGTCGAGCGCGTCCGTCTTCGCCCGTGCCTTTCGAGAGAGTCGCTGCTGAGGGAAACGCTGATCATCCACCACGTGCGGGTTGTTTGAGTGTTTTCCGCCTTGTGGTAAAGGCATAGAGTACTGCAAGAGAGACACAGACGAGGACCTTTAGTGGGTGTGTCCTAAATCAATTAACTGACGGTTAATAACTGTGATTGGACGGTTGCGTAACCATTTCTACGGCATATAAATAATGAATTAAACAGTGTGTGAGAATACATACACACTCCCTGTGCAACCATTTCGTTTTAGTCACTCAAGCGAACAACAAATCGGCGAGGCGTTTTCTCAGCGTTCACAAAATGGCCGCTTCCCGTTAACTTCCTCCTCCAAAGCGGTGAACTAAAACACGGAGGGGAAATAAAGCCGAGCACATACGTACCCTCTTTCCTTTAGGATTGAGCACTTTGGGGTTGCTGGAGAAGTGCATCTGCATGTTGCCGTCCTCGGCGAGCGTCACTGCCACCTTCTTTAGCGTGTTGTTGCCGCAATGTGGACAGAAAGCTTTGTTCATATTTGTCGTAGTCCTGCCAAGGAACAAAAATGGTTGTTAAAAACAATTAATAATAATAAATCAATCACATACAGCGTCTTAGACGGGGGGGGGTGGCTGTTGGAAAGTACAAGGCTCAGTCGCCATTCGTTTCCTGATTCAGATCGATGAGACACGACGACAGGACAGTGAAAAGAAATGACACGGACTGTTTACACGCCTGACCGACGAAACTAGTGGAGAATGAGGAAGGGGTGGAGATAAACATGGCACAAGGTAGTAAAGGCTAGAGATACTCAAACCTCGATCCGATCATCGACAACAGATTAGAAATCAGTGCTGGTACATTACTAAAATCCAACCGTTTTAAAGCAAGTCCTATACTTTCCACCGGTTCCACTTTCGTCCTCACCGCGTTTCTACTGTAAATGACCTCGAACTAGATCATCATGCCAAGATTATTCTCTCTTCACTCACTTGAAGCAGGCGTGGCAGCGGAGGATGTAGTTTCTCGTGTGTCTGATGAGCATGCCGTTGACCGACAGCACGTTCAGGCCGATCTGAATAAGCACGTTCTGCAGGAAACAAAACAACCGATAATATTCAACTAAACGAGCAGCCTGTTGATTTCCCTCTCGGAGATGTAATCAAATGTCTCATCCATTAAAAGTCCTCTTAAACGTAGTAACGTGAGGAAAAACTTATGGGGGAGGGGTCTAATTTACTGATAAACATCACTGTAAAGAGCGTGCAAAACAATTTCGATATAGAATATATACACAATATAACTACACAGGACGTATCAGACACACTCTCTGCAGCAGGACAACGCCTTACGCCCACCGTACGCACCTGCATTGCGAAGTCGGTGGTCACGCAGCCCACCGTGACGTTTTCCGGAGGACGGACTTCACCGGCGTCCATCTGGATTCGTTTTATGTTACCGGGAGTGATCCAGCCGCCGCCGCCGTCCTCTTCACCCTCTTCCTCCTCCACACCATCCTCATCCTCTTTCTCGGCGCTCGGAGACGTCACATCCACACGCTGCGCTTTCTCCGGGACGTCCTACAACACCGTTTGGTTTTCTTAGATTCGTTTTTCAGAAGGCGTTTATTCATTTATTTTTCGGTCAACGTGTATACGCCTGAACGCAAAAGTTTGTGCACCCTTAAAAACAAAGTGATCCATTTCAAATTGCCCCTGATGGCAAGTTAGCACCTTGCATGGCAGCTCTGCTACCATTGGTGTGCGAGTGTGTGTGTGAATGAGACACAGTGTAAAGCGCTTTGGATAAAAGCGCTATATAAGTGCGCCATTTACCATATTGTTATACGATAACCCCACACTTCACTTTTAACTTCCTGAAATACTTTCTCCCCCCGAAACACGAACACGTCGGAACTGTGTACCTTACTCACAACCAACTTTAATAACTCGTCATCAATGCTGGGTAAGGGATCTCTCCAAAACTGGAAGCTGTTGAACTCCGAGCTCTCGGTGGTCGGAGGCTCACGTGACACGTCGTCATGCCGAACGTCAGCGACCGAGCCGGATGAGGATTCCTGTTTCAGGGTCAAACAAGATCATGATTTCATTTACTTATAAATGAGCTGGGGGAAAAAAAAAAGAAGGTTATATAAGAAACGACAATGAATAAAATACACACCACCAATTTCAGTAAGTCATCATCAACACTGGGTAAGGGCTCTCTCCAAAACTGGAAACTGTTAAACTCGGAGATCTCGGCAGATGGATGTTCACGTGATGCTACATGCTGCTGAACGTCAGTCACTGAGCAGGCTGAGGATTTCTGCTGTAATATAAAACCAAAGAGGTTACCATTATTATTATTATTATTATTATTATTATTATTATTATTATTATTATTATTATACCCACTTTAAACAAGCATGACCTCACAGGGTGTACTTTCTTTTAAAAATCAAATAAATAAAATTTACTCAAAGAATTAAAATAATAATAATAATAATAATAATCAGATGTACAAAATATAAATTCATCTCATGACTGTTGACCAAAATATCACCTACAGTCTTTTTTTTGGAATAAAACAATTCAATAAAAAAAAAAAAAATTCTTCATCATGTGACTTCTAAAATAATAATAATAATACAAATTCATATTCAAATCCTGGTGGTAGAAATATAATTTTAATAATATTTGTCAGTCTTAAAGCGGCGTTATTTGATAGTTCCAGATCGAGTGAACGAGAACACAGTGCTGTTTGAAAACATCTCTCTGAAAAATTAGATATGAAGACGCCATCTATTAAAATCTATCCAGTTTTTCCACCCTTCTGTTTTTGTCTTACTTTAGAAGGAAGGTGGAATCCAGCGATGTTGACCGGAGCTTCTGGGTGTCTCGGCGTGCTGCGTATTTCCACCTAAAGCTCGCGTGAGGACGCGGTGTTAATCCAGAGCAGTGTTTATTTTCACTTCTATAAAAAGACAACAACAACAAAAAAAAACAAGCAACTTATTTCACTATTAATACCTGTACTGCTGGTTCTTTCTTCAAGTGAGCAGCTCCACAGTTCTCCAACTCCAGCTGGTAGGTCAGAGCCAAGACCTTAATGTCCGTAGCTGACAGGCTGGGATAATCCCCGGTCTTTTTGGCAAACTCGGTCACTAAATTAGAAAACGAAGCAGAAAATTAGACTAACTCAAGATTTGCAATCTCGGCGCGAGTCATTGAAGTGATTCACTCACCGAATCGAACGTGTTCTGGAAAAGGTTCTTTAAAGGTGAGCTTGTAGGGTAAAAACGCCAAGTTCTTTTTTGTTTGTTTATCCCGGATTTCGTTCACCACATCCTTCAGCGTGTAGATATTCTTCCCAATTTCCTAAAGCGAGGTAAACAGACACACAGCGCTCATTATTATCCTCCATTCTGATCGGTCAGAAAGTGTTGATTAATTTCCCATAACAGCAGATCTGTCAAGTAAATCACAGGCTCTTTCTATAACAGCTCATTCACGAGGACTTGAAAAAACATCTGCCAATCTAAGACTAACAACAACAGATTCAAAGCGTGTTGTTATTCCTTTAAACAAAGAAAAAACGGGGACGTTTTCTATAAGGGCGCCACCAATTTACGGAATGAGTCTCCAGTGTCAGGGGGTTTTCCACCACAGGAAAGTCTGCAGGATGGAGGACTGTTCTTGGTAACATGACAACCTACAAATTTTGTCTGCTCACGATGGATAGCTGCTTTAACATAAAAGATAACTCGTTCCACAGACATTCCATAACATTAAACACAACTATAAATGGATAAAAAAAAGTATGACATGTTATTTAATTCATTTAAAAAGTGTAACGGTTGATAGATTAACGGTGTAAGAGAATTAAAATACTTAAGGACGTGCTGCAATGGAAAAATAATCAACTCCATGGTGGTAACAGTAACTCTGCTTCATTACACCACCCTGTCGTTGATTATTTTTCTCTCTAGAAGGTCAGATTTTCATCAAATTGATGATTATTACCATACAATATTATACTGTATCATGTTCACTTAAGCTTGCTATAGCTATATATACACACACAGTTTTAAAGTGACAGTAAAATAATATAATCTATCCTATTACATCATTCCTAAATTGTCTATCATTTTTAATATCTAATCAACACACATGGCTTATTAACATGACCTTACAACACAACATTAAGCTAAGATGCTAATTATAAACGCTGGATTTTAAGGAAATAAACACGAAAACAGCTAATCGTTTCAGTGTAACCTTCATAAAAAATAAAAGCCCATGAACACGTACATGCAAAGCGGCGTTTTTCAAGAAAGCCCCCGCATCAGCTACAACATGCTCCACCATGCTGGCCACCATCTTGAATCTTGAGCTCCTGTACTAAACAGCAGCCGAACCACACAGAAATCTCGCGAGAACTTCTCGCGAGATCTCCTGTACCAAACAGCAACCCAACAACACCTGAAATCTCGCGAGAACGTCTCGCGAGATCTCCTGATGTCATTTGTTGATGTTTTAGTGGGAGAAATATGGCGGCCCGGTGGAGCAGCGAGAATGTCGTGGTGGAGTTTAGAGACGCTCAGGTACTAACATGGCACCTGTAGGGCTTTCAGCGCTCTCTTTGTCGTCTTATTGACACCTCAGTATGATGACTGACATTCAAACTGTGCGGAAAAGTTTACCCAAAAATAAATAAATGTATTTTTTAAATGGCTTGCTAGGTGTACACCTTTATTCATTTACCAGTGTCCAAGCTGACTAGCTGAACAGTCTGACATTTATTTTTTAAAATTCTTTTAAACTATTTGTAAAAAGTTTGAGGGGAAAATAGTGTTGAGGTATTTGTATTCATTTTAATTAATATAATTTATAATACTCAATTAATAACCAGTGTGTCCTACTGAGGAGGTGTATTGTTTTTGTGCAGTTCATTTTGTTTTCCTAATCTTTTGTGTTTTCCAGGCTACTGCCATGTCAGTGGACTGTCTAGGGCACTATGCTGTACTTTCTGGGTGTGTACATTCCTCTGTCATGTAAAAATACTTTTCCACACTTACTTGAACTGCCCCCATGGTCCTTTCTACATCTTCCTCTACAAGTCCGAGATCCCATTTCACCTCTCCTCCCCTAGAGAGTACTAAAGTGATCTGTGTTTGCTCAGGAACCCTGAGACGGACTCGGTTTCTACTCTCTCCTGGCTCAGAACACGCCAGAACCAAATTAATTGATTGGGATATTATATGATTAATGATTGTTTTAAAAATCTCATTTCACGTTGAGTCTAATTTCAAGTCTTGCACACTAATTTAAATCAAGCAATAAACCTAAATACTAAGTAACCTAGATACTAGATTTACAAAAATGAACTTCCTGGTGGCACGAATGTCATTCCGTTGTTCACTGATTATTATTTTCTTCTTCTAAAAATGCTTTCTTTTATGAATCTGTACAAAAATGTATTACACAACAAACACCCAAGCAGTAAACACTAAATGCACAATTCAGGTGTTTTTTGGGCCCAGGAGAGACAAAATAGAGCACGTCTGGGTGTCCATAAGGACCAGGTTGGACATTCAGAGTCATTTTTTTTTTTTACACTCTTCTGTATGTTAGGAGACGTTTCTTGTATGTTGTGAACCTGGAGGCACCGTCTGAGGCTCCTCGAAAAATAGCCCGTCAGAGCAAGTGGGACGTCGGGACGGTGCAGTGGAATCCGCACAAGACGGAAGCGCACCTATTCGCAGCATCAGTAAGTGCAGATTTATCAGTTCTGATCAGGTTTATCAGGTTAAAGCCACAATCAAGACCTCGAGCAAGGAGTAAGACGATTAAAGCGCTTCCGATGTCCTGTTATAGCAAAATAATCAACTTTGCGGAGACAACAGTGTTGGTGTATGTGATGTGTTTGATTTGTGTGTGCAGAGTAATCAGCGTGTGGACCTGTACGTATGGCGTGATGGATGTGGAGAGACTCACACATCCCTGCAAGGCCACACACGAGTTATAAGGTAATGGAATGAAACCCACATGTTCATTCAGTAGATCTGGGAAAATATATATACATGTTTTGCTGACTTTTTTTTTTATTATTATTGAAATCACAGTGATTTGGATTGGTCGTGGTTTGAGCCAGAACTTCTCGTCACAAGTTCAGTAGACACTTACATCTACATATGGGACACAAGGTGAGGAGGGAAAAACAACGGCGTCCATACATTAACTTTTATAATTCATATACATGTAAAATATATATATATTCAGTTGATTTGGCATCTATATCAGCATGTACTGTATATTTCTGATTAAAACTATAAACTAGTTTTAAATAAATAGTCCAAGGCTATAAATAAAATACTCCAAAAGCTCTTGGGTTTCTAAAATGGCGTTAGGATTGAAACATTCCTGTAATGTTCTGCCACAGATGCATTTTATCCGAAAACTCGAACGTTCCAGATTTCTTTTTATTCATTTACCTACAGTAATGTTTTATTGTGGTTTTTGTAGATAATCAGCTGGATTTTAGGTTTCTTACACAATCCAGTACTCTCCAAAAAATCCACCACCATCAACTTGCCTTTGTGTATTTAAAAAAAAAAAAAATTTTTATTAAAGTACCTTCAACACATAATTTGGCTGAATCACAAATGGCCTCCTTATTCACTATGTGTGCTCACTACATAGACAGAGATTCAGCCACAGGAAAAGAGTGACCTTCATTAGTACTAGGACTTTAATATCACTGTTAGACAAAGTTTAAGGTTTGCTTGCTTTTTAAAATTCAATTTAAAATTTGACACATTATTTAAAAAAAAAAGTTCTTTAGCCAAAAAACTGAAAATTATAGTATGATATTTTACTGACCATACTGGAAATAGAAAAAATAAAGAATTGATAATAATTGCTCCATGGAAACCTAAATCGGAATCTTATGAAATGTGTGTGCGTGTGGTTTTTGTTTTTCTGTCTTTATAATTTTTTTATTATTATTATTATTTTCTCCAGAGACACACGTAAGCCTACAGGAGCTCTATCAGCAGTGGGTGAGTTTACACTCTCTATAGTTCAGATTAAAACTGAGACCCAGCACAAATTAATCGCTCGTCCTCCTTTGTCTTCATTTACGGTTGTGCAGCCGGAGCATCTCAGGTGAAGTGGAACAAAAAGAATCAGCACTGTTTGGCTTCTAGTCACGACGGAGACGTCAGGATCTGGGACAGACGGGTGAGTCAGGGCCGGGCAGTTCAAAAACACCCAGCGTCTTTTCTCTTTTTAAATGCTCTTCTTCTTTCTGGGTGATGTTTCTATTCGATTTGACTTCTTTTTGTTCTTCTTCTTCTTCTTCATTTAAAAATGATTATTTTTTTTAACAAAAATCTGCTTAATATCTTCAAGTTCAAGTTCGAAATCCAAAATGGCTTCCTCTTCAGGCAGGACCGATATCTTTCTGACATTATACGCCATATAAATTTGTTAGCTTAATCACATGCGTTTCTGTCACGGTGCCTCGAGCAGGATCGTAGGCGAGCTAGTGGAGGTTTTTAAATCATTAAACCCTCATTTAAAAGTCGTTAGACTCAAACGAGCCACATATAGAACGTTAAATGAAGTTAAATCGTCAGATTATTCACCGTACCATGCTGCTGTCTAGCTGAAAAGCGATATTAGTCTCATCCACTGGTACTGTTTATGAATAACAACCAACGCTAAGGTGTGTGAGAACGTCTTTAATTGTTGATCAGTAATTGTATTTTGAATTTCAGAAACCCAACACTGCTGTTGAATACGTAGCCGCTCACTTATCCAAGATTCACGGCTTGGACTGGCATCCTGATAACGAGTATATACTGGCAACCTCCAGCCAGGACAACTCAGTTAGGGTGAATATAAACCAAATCTGTATCAGTGTGTGTATATATATATTTATGTATAATAAACGTAAATGTCACACCGTGTGTAATATCTCAATTTTGATGGACTTTATTGATCTGTGCAGTTCTGGGACTACAGACAACCTCGAAAATACCTCAATATCTTGTCCTGCCAAGTTCCTGTTTGGAAGGCCAGATACACGGTACGTTTATCTCCCATGTGTTTACACACACTTTAAACAGATGGGACTTTACGGATGTTTACTGACAACGTAGAAAACCCACGTGGAGAGATATCGGGTGTATAGGAGGGTGGAAAAATTCCCGAATTTTTACCAGAAGGTTAGCAACAAATAGACAAATTTGCTCGTGTCTAGAATCTGTTTCTAGACACTTCAGTGCATGTGTGATGCGGCACACCTTGGGGTGGATTATTTCCCTTTAACAGCACAGCTTGAAGTGTTTTTAATCCTCCACAGCTGGCAATTTGAGAATTATTGCATTTTAAATGTAAAGAATAACAGCTTTTGGGTGATTTTTATCCATTTCTAGTTGCGTTTAATGTCGTGGAACATCTGACAGCTTTTGTTCTCGATCTTAAATTCCATTCCTTCATCTTCAGTAACCACTTCATTCTGGAAGGAGCAAATGAATATAAAAACAGTTATTTACCTTGCAGCCGGAACTACTTTCCGGAAAAAATTAATCCACACCGTCCATCTGACCAATCAGATTTGAGAATTCAGCAGCACTGTGGTATAATGAGAAATATTAGACACACTTGACTATATTCCTATTAGTTTTGCTTTGGTACTCCGTAGTGTCTGTAGTAGTGATTTATTTATGTATTTTTTTTTTTTTTACTCTGTTGTCTGGATCAGCCGTTTTCCAACGGGCTGGTGACGGTGATGGTGCCGCAGCTCAGGCGGGAGAACAGTCTTCTGCTGTGGAGTACGCTGGACCTCAACAGCCCCGTTCATGCCTTCGTAGGTCACGACGACGTGGTGCTGGAATTTCAGTGGAGGCCTCAGAAAGAAGGTGAGCATGAAAAGTCTAACACGCAGTGAGATGATGCAGCGTGTAAACTCACCAAACACAGAACTTAAACAGATATATGATACAACCTGATACCTTTTTAAAATATTTATTTTCTTTAATAGACTTAATGGCGAACTGTGCAGAGAGCGAAATTTGTATCATAAATATATCCCTGATATATCAGATACAGCATATTGGGGCACAATTTCTCACAATGTCAATGTTATCACCAATCATCATATCACCGAACCCTACTTCACACCAAGAAAAGAAGCAGCAGAGTAAGCATACGCCAACTAATAATGAGCTAAACGCAGTACCGGTGTACACGGTAAGAGAACGAACCAATGACAGGGCAAGGGGGCGGAGACAGGACCAAAATATAACGCATGGCTCTCGTAGCCACGAGGAAATGTATTTCGTAACATAACAATTCAAAATGGAGTATTTCATGAAGAGCGTGTGTTTTATTTTATTATGTTTTAAAAAGATTACATTTTTTTAGGAGCTAAGGACTGCCAGCTAGTCACGTTGTCCAGAGATCAGACGCTTCGGATATGGAGGGTGGATCCTCAGTTGCAGAAGGTGAGAGCTGTAGGTAATATCTGAGATACGAGGTATATGATGTGATATGGCCTGAGAGAGCATCAGCAGGGAAGATACTCATCATTTGCTCAATCACTTTTTTTGCTCCTCTGAAACACACACAGTGGAACTGTATGTAACGTGAGGGCGCACGTGCAGAGAATCTGGGGTGTAGTTACAGTCAGACTGGGTGACGTGAGCCATGTTTATAATCCGAATCAGGAGGAAGGGCAGAGGTTACTACAAGAGAAACGACCACGGGAGAAGTTTTGACGTTTTATGCTTGAGATTTTGTTACGAGATGTTTATTTAACATTTATGGAAGGAGTCTGTGTTGTAAGCACGAGAAAGCGCGCGAGAGAGAGAGGCTGGTGGGGGACTGACTTTATAAATAGGGGAGAATGTAAGCCGTCAGCACGTGGATGTTGGTGGACGTCCAGTTCTCGGTCGGTCCGCAACACTTCCAGTCTTCTTGAATTTGTTAATATGTTAATATGCTTCAGTGTCGTGTGTGTGTGATGTTCTCTCACCATGTTCCCTGTTAAAGTCCATCGCAATATATATCCACTACCGGTCAAAAGTTTGTGGACACTCGACTGAAATGTTTCTCATGATGTTAAAAAGCGTTTGATCTGAAGGTGTGCAATTAAGCGTGTGAAATCGGCGTCGTAGACAAAAATCTAATCGTGCCGACGTATTCGTTTCTTTCATTAGAAAACTGACACTTTATTTACAAAAATATATGTTTTTAAACGGACGACTCGGAGGGAAATATTCCGAAAAGCAGCGGATAAGAGTCCAGCGTCGGTGTGAACTCCTTTAATACTGTTTAAAAAGCATCTCGGGGGAAATTCCTCAAGAAATCGGGCAAGAAAACGCCGAGAATACATTTCTGGAAATTCTAGGCGAAAAGGGCGTCTACTTTGAAGATGCTAATACTAAATTATTTAACTTTATTTCAGATTTTTTTTTTATCACAACATAATTCCCATAGTTCCATTTGTGTTACTCCACAAATGGAACTCTTTGGATACTCCACAAATGTTCCCAATCCCCCCCCCCCCACAAATGGGGGGGGGGGATTGGGAACAAAATGAAGAATGAGTGTTTCTAAACTTTTGACCGATAATGTGTGTGTGTATATATTATAAACTAAGGCATTTTTTAAAAAGTGTTAATTTCCCCCTGTGTATGGAAAGTTTTTGGACACCGTGTATAAACCATCAAAATGTGCAACGTGTTGTTCATTACAAAAATGACAAATTGTAATATGGTACAAGCAGAATAACACTAAACACGATAATAAACAAGATATACTCTTATAAACAAGATAAGAATAGCCGTTGTCCTCGTTGATAAGGATGGATAAGCAGCAGTGCAGGGATTATATACGCAAGGGTATATAATCGTCGTTTTTATGTCTCCGTCACTGGAGTCGTTGTTTTGTCTGTCCGTCCGCCTGAGATTATCATTATCGTGATGGGTCAAGGTGTCACAGCAAGGTCAGATACCTGAAATCGTTTCTCCTCAACAGCTTCCTTCACAGTACTTTCGTATCCAAATGAAACAATAGAAATGTCTCACCGTTAAAGACCGCAAAAACACGTTGATTGTCTGTTGTAGTTATGCGCCAGTGACATCGTGGAGGAGCTGATGGAAGGCATGACCCTCGCAACAGAGTCTGAGAAGACACTCCGTTCCCAGGAAGCACCTCTGAGCCCCGGTCTAAGTGCTGGAGACCTGCAGGGTGAAACTCCACTACACACACGACTTAACTGTTCAATACATTCCGTAACAGAGCTGTAATCAGCATGGAGTCAGAATTTGTGTAATTAAGCATGTCATCAATATTCGTGCTGTTAGTGAGTTCTCGAATTCTGATTGGTTGTTGATTAATTTTCTGCCAAATAAGCAGGTGTTTATTTATTTAGCATTCACGGAAGGAGTCTCCAGTGTCAGTGCTTTGTAACAGTCCGCAGTAAAGGTTAGGTTTAGGTTTTCTGGCAAGTTTTGTGCTGTGCAGTTTCTAGTAAATTAGGTAACCGTTAGTTACATTTAATGTAACTATAAATGGATAGAAAGTACATATTCTTTAAATAATAATTGGTAATAATAATTGGCAAATTGCTGTGGTAAAAAGGGGAATGAAACACTTATATGGATATGCTAGTAATGGAAAATAATCAAATTCAGGGTGGCAACAGTAATCCTGTTAGCGCTGCATTCCCCAAGTGTTTATTCCTAATTCTGGAGTACAAGCTTTCTTTCACTTCTACATTCATGTAACTATCAGGAAGTACATATTACATCATCATCTGCACTCCAAAGTCATTAAGACCGAATAATAAACCTCCCCTGTTTTGCGTGTAGGTCGGTTCGAGGCGTCCAGCGGCAGGCAGGACCCCGCTGGCCTCGCTCAGACCCTGCAGCAAGAGTTCTCGCTGGTCAACCTGCAGATCCGCAATGTCAACGTGGAGGTCAGGAACCATCCGCTTCCATACGTTTCTATCTTGTAGAACAACCAACAGAAATGAACACTTTTTGGATGGGCTTTCGAATTTGCATATTCATAAACCCTGGCTTTTTAAAGAGCAGCTCTACTGCCTAGTTTCACATAGATGTTCAGATTGTGTCGACGTAATTTCCACTGAACCAGGAAGACATATCGAGTGCCTCCTCCATCTTTTTTAGTAGCCAATCACATTTAACTTATCTCACGGCCCAGGCTTTCTGATATGGTTTCTCTCACTCAACAACGGCAACTTTAGCAAGGCGATTTTTTATAACGTCGTGGGCGGGACACTTCAGATTCTAGTGAGCATTTGATTGGACCGGAAATCTGATGAGAAGCTGAAGTGCAGAATGATGTCATCAGCAGTGCTGATCCATACCGGTTGGAGAGAGAGAGAGAGAGAGAGTGTAAATTTAAATTTTGAATGCGTATATCTTCTAAATGCCAATTTTGCCATTGTTTTGGAGCGCACTAGCTTATAGATAACCTTAAGGACGACATATCCGTACTAAACGCGTTCAAAACTTCCATTTTAATTTCATGGGGATTTTACCCAGTATCGAATAATCACAGCACGAAATCTTTCTATTATCTTATTTGCCTTTATTGTGTGTGTATATGCGTGTAGATGGATGCCGTGAACCGCTCCTGCTTCGTCTCGGCCCACTGCGGAGCGAATCAGGTCAGGCTGGTGGTGAAGTTTCCTGCACAGTATCCAAACAACGCTGCGCCGTCTTTCCAGTTTGTTCCACCTACAACCATCTCGTCCTCCATGAAGACCAAGATACAGAAGGTACTACAGGATTAGCTTCTTTATAGCACCGCGCTTCTTTAAAGGAGGTAACGGGCCACCACTTATTATTAGGGATAAGAAATATAATCCATGGATATCATACATGGGATTATACAGTGTAGAAATATATATGAATAGGAAAATAAATACTAGTAAATTTTAATACTAAATATCAACTGGCAGCTTGTTTTGCTGTTTAAAGGGAAGATGATTAATATTGCTCATATAAATCGACTTTCTATTTTTGTGGTGTCATCTCGCGTTTGTTCTCTCTCTAGATTTTGACGGACACGTCGCTTCAGAAAGTGAAGAGGAACCAAAACTGCCTGGAGCCGTGCGTGAGGCAGCTGGTGTCCTGCCTCGAGTCAGACGCGGTTAGCGCCACTACACCAGATATGTTAAAGTGGGGGGATGGGGAAACATTGCTATATTTCTTCAGATTCAGTTTAATATCAAAATGAAAATTACGCAATCTATACGTGCGTTACATGTCGCTGCCTCTGGATGTAGTTTACATGCCGCGTGTGTGCACTGCAGGAGGACGGCACCAATCCGCACGTTTTCAGTAACTCAGTGAGCCCTGCTCTTCCTGCCTTCCCTCGCGTCACCAACACTTACGGCTCTTACCAGGACGCTAACATCCCTTTCCCACGTACCTCAGGCGCACGCTTCTGCGGCACAGGTGAGCCTAAATCGTGCATTCTTGTCTGCTTACCTCATTATCTGCATTATCTGTGTTAATTGCTTAATGATGTGTGATTTTATACGTTAAAAAACTCTTCTGTCCTGAACATGTCGGAAAAACGAAAGCTTTGACACTGGAGACTCCTTCCATAAATGTTCAATAAATCAACATCTCCTTTCAGAAGAAAATTCAGAATATCAACAATGACACTTTTTTTTTGTTGTTGTTTTTGCCTTTCCCAAATCTGTTTATACAGAGCGTTCGCCGTACAAGTCCATGTGTACGTTACTATAGAAACGATGACCTGGTATTCGGAGCTGAACTCCTCTCAGAGCTGCTGAAAATTAATCAATACCTTCTGACCAATCAGAATGGAGAACTCGACATCGCTGTAGTATAATGATATACTAATAGATATTTTTCGTCTTGCAGGCTCTCTGGTTTATTTCACTCGACCCATGTCCATGCATCGCACCGTCCCTCCTACAGAGCCTACGCCTAGGTAGACCTTCAGCCTCATTATCATTATATTCATGTTAATATTCTAGTATAATGAACAAGCGTGGGGTTTTTTCTTTTTTCTTTTTCCTTCCAGATCACTCTCTGCGCTGTCTGCGTACCACAGCGGCCTTATGACTCCGATGAAAATGCGTAGCGAGTCTCAGTCCACGCTGCGGCTGTACAGCGGGAGTCCAACACGCACCGATAAAGAGCAAGTGTCCATCTCATCCTTCTACTACAAGGAACGGGTAAGACGGGCTGCGTAGGTACGTCAGGGCAAAATTATAATAGCTATGCTTTTTATTTGGAATATCTGAGAGGGTTTATTATTGGGAATATTTGGCAACATAATCATATATCATATCATATCATATCATATCATATATAATTAGAAATGATTATGGTCGGAGTGTCCACAGTCACCTTTTAGCTGTACTCATGTTCGACGCACGTGAAAGCGAAGAGGGCTTTGTCTGAACGCGCGTTGTGATGATGTCACGTGACGTGTCTTGGCCCAGATTTGCGGTAATTTTGATAAATTGCAAGAGCCTCCGAATTTTTTGCTTGATTTTGCGTTAATTTATGCGAAGTCTAAGTGGGGGAAAAAAAGACTCGTTATACTGGTGCAGTAAAGGTTATGATGGACGTTAGCGAAGCTCTTACCCGAGCTGTACTTTCCAAAACAGGGGCAATATTCCATCCATCCATCTTCAGGAAGTGTTTAATCCTGCTCCGGGTCACAGTGGATCCCCGGAACACTGGGTCTGAGGCAGGAATACACCCCGAACAGGGCAGGGACAAACCGAGCTACATGTACTGCATGTAATCATACAGGAAGGAGGAAAAATAAAACGCAAAAAAAGCTGCTTGCATTTAATATCGGCTAGTTAGCCAGTATTAGCAAGGACTCGGAGCGAGCGTTGTTACGGTTACGGTGTGCACGTCGCGTGCTGCTCGTAGATAGTGTGAAACGATCTGTATTTACACACCTTCCAGAAGGTTTCGTGCTGTCTATGTACTATCAGAGCCACAACCGTGCTGGTACGCCTCAGAATAAAGTAGTCCCGTGTACATTTAGACTTTCAAAGCCACGTTTTGCCAATTCCCAACCAGCAGCCAGCTTTCCCCTAGGATGCAACACCTAGACTAACACGTTCTTCCTCCGAGACGAACAAACTTTCGATTTGCTGCTCGTGCTGCTGTCTGCCCTCTTACACATGCATGAGCTCACAGATGACCATGATTGGCTAGTGTCACTGTGATTGACAGGGGAAAGAGAATATGCCCCTCCCACCCAGAGAGCATGGTTACTTGTGCTCTCTCTTGACACAGGTGGGATTCGAACTCACGATCTCCTGATCGATTGGGTCAAGGCTTTTCAGAGACCAAAAACAGGAAAACGGTCCTTTACACTTTGTCGATGTAAAGATTAGGTAAAGGCAAGAAAAGGCGAGTGTGTTCCTTTAATACTAAAGTACGACATTGCAGCCGTTGGAATATCTCCCCGAGATGCCGAGAGACCTTTATCGAGCTCTCCATCAGACACTCCAGTCAGTCATTTCTAATTATTTGTGCTCATCAGACGCTGTTGTCGGATCATTTTAATAATAAACGCTCTCGGGATAGAGATGAGCTTCATACTGAGCTGGTTATATGTCGTTTAGGTGCTTGTTCATTGTGCCTTGTGTTGTGTGTTCACTCATTGTTTTCTGTACTGTATCCTTCTGTTCTTTCTTTTACTTTTTAAATCCTTTTTGTGTTTTGATGGACTGTCCTCCACCCGTCCCCGTCCCCTTTCCTTTACACACATCCCCGTGGTCTGTTTTATCCCACACACCAATCAGAAGCCTCTGCCTGTCCATCGCCGCTGGTCTGTGCAGACTATTGCTGACTGTCCGGTACTGATCTCCCTCCCTCTCTCCGTCCCTCCGTCCTGCCACTTATTCCTTCCCTTTTCTCACTCTCTCGCTCTCTCTCTCTCTCTCTCTCTCGCCGTCTCTTAAGTTCTCTTTTCCGAACGTACGAGAAGCCTTCAATCAGGGACTTCCACCGGTTTCACTTTTTTTGCTTTCTGTCCTTTCTTTGCTGCTCGTGTCATTTTGCCAGTTCCATAATCCTCTCCAATATCACACCGATCGGTTCTACTAACTCACTTATACAGAGTGCAAAAGTTTGCGCACCCTTTAGACAAAAACGAAGAGGAAGCGGTGTGTTCCTGGGATAGGGTCCGGATCTGACGTGACCCTGGCCAGGATAAAGTGCGTACTGAAGAACACGAGTAACTGAAAAGTCCGATAGTGCGTGATGCGATAGTAAAATAAAAAACAAATCATCGGCGTGCACCTCCATGTTTTCTTGCGTTCTTCTGCAGAAATCATCTACAAACTTTTGCACTCGACTGTCATTTCGATTTTTGCCTGCAATCCTTTAGGGGTCACTCTCGAGTTATAATTTTACAGTTACGTGTAAGGTTTAACCGCACGTAACGACGCCGTGCCGTCCAAAAAAAAGACGCAAAACTCGGTGTCCTCTGAGGAAATCCATTATACGAGAACTTTTTTCTCGCGACTGAGAGAAGCCGAGGACCAAAATAAATGTCGAAAAAATTGCTGAAAAACATACGTAACTAACTCCTGATCTAATTTCGAGCTAATTCCAGGTAATCTTAGCACTAACCCTCATAAATGTCAGTATCGGTTGATTAGCGACGTCCCTGATTGTTGTCTTTTTGTGACACGCGCGTCAGAAATCACGGCGCTGGAAAGGGAAACGCGAGGGAACAGACTACAGCAATAAAACGCTCAAACTGGCTGGGAAAGTGATCATTCAGGAGATTTCCTGTCTCCTCCCTATTCACAAAGCCCTCGGAGAGACCTACGTGTGAGTATTTATTTATTTATTTACTTTCAAAACACATTGCGTTATTACAGTGTTCATATAGAAGCGTGTTTTTAAACGCTTCCCCTTTTTCTCCCCCCCCCCCAGATTAAATATGAACGACATACGGGACACGTGTCAGAAGAACGCAGCCGCAGCTCTGACAGTAGGACGGCGAGATCTAGCGAAGGTCTGTAACACGGTTTAAAGTAGTACGCGCGTTAACCGGCTTTATACCAAAGTGCTGTTCGGTTCACTTCACCTGAATCTGATTGGTCAGGAGGTGTCGATTAAGTTTCCATAACGGCAGGCCTGACAGTAGTGCGGTAGTGCAAATCACACGCTCGGACGATACGTTGTCGTCTCTATAGTAACCGCTCGTTCACAGGAACCGACCCGTATGAACGGATTAAAGAGGGTTGAGCTGTTGAGGAAACTCCCGAAAGGAAATCACTGTTTATCGCTGACATCAACGATAACACGATCTAACATCCACCGCGTCCTGGACGTTCGTAGACAGCGTTAAACGTGACCGTATACGGCTATGAAGTATAACGTGGTGTTTGTTAATACGTGAAAAATCCTAATCATCGGGTGTAAATGTAAGCATAAAACGCTTTGGCGTGGAAAGAATAACTCCGTTCCATCACGCTAGTCCGATATTGATTATTTTCCTAGAACAGCGTTCCGACAAGTGTTTTATTCCCTACTGTGTTCATCAGTGGGACGAAGGGAGACGCGTCTGAGCTGATATTATCATTTGTGTGGATTTTTTTTTAACCCTTTAACTCTTGCGTCGAAGGTTTGGGCTTTGTCCTCGGCAGCGACCAGTCCCGACCTGTGTCCCGACTCCGATCCTGACGCCGACACTCCTTGGGCTCGACACCCGTTCGGCCGACAGCTGCTGGAGACTTTGTGAGTTTTCCCCACTGTGTCACTAATAGTAGATATGCATAACTAACCTTTGATAATGTAACCATAGCAACGCTTTTTTTCCTTGTTGTATTGGACAACTAACTAGCCTAGCTTGCCGTCTATTTTCCATTGTTCGCGATGTCATTGTTATCAGTAATCAGGACGAAGTAAAGGTTGGTGTGACAAGGAGGTCGTTCGACGTGACCGCGTGCAGTCACGGTTAAAGCGGAGCGTCATATTGTTTAGTTACGCCGCAAATGACGTTTTATTTTCAAGTTATTTATTTTTTTTATTCATTACTCGCCAACACGATGTCCTCTATGACGCCACGGAGGCGTGGCCGTCGTTACCGTGCGTCGGAGGTTTACTTGTTACAAGGCACTGAATTAAACCAGAGCACAATTTCTGATTGTCATGTGAGTTTGAGGTCCCAGTTGTTTGCTCTCTTTCTCTCCGCAGGCTTGAACACTACAGTCAGATGAGTGACGTGCAGACTCTGGCCATGCTGTGCAGTGTGTTCAGGGGTCAGGGGATCCCTCAGGACTATTTCGCGCTGTACGGCCCACGCGGCTCAGGCTTCACCCTCCACCACTCGCGCTACGTCAGTACTCTCACCCTTCACTCTCTCCAATAACACCGTCCGTACAGGCTTTCGCAGCGTTCTCTTGTGACCGTTACGGCAATAAAAAAACGCTCGATTTTTGCTGCGGCTTTTTTTTCTTTCTTTTCTTCAAAATCCGTGATGAGTTTTTTGTGCTTTTGGCGAAATTACAATCGCAGAACCTGATTCGACAGCGTACACACGGCGAATGTTACCGACATCACGTGCTGAACTCGGGGTCGAGGGAACCCTGACCGAATGCTTGTTGTTATGGTAACGTTATAATTTTGCTTGAAATAAATCACACAGATAATGACGCAGCTCAGAAGGACATTGGGGGTTTCTAATTTGCATATTTATGAATATTCATACATTCGGGCATTTTTAATGAGGTTAATGGTGTAGAGATGGTCCTGGGATTATTTTAGTAGTTTCCTTACGTGAATAAATATTAAACCATTTAATATTCGACATATAGGTTTAATACATAAATTACGTGTTCTGAGATGCTTTTTTTCCATCTTTCGGTCATTGAACAGCATGACTTATTATAATTATTGTTATTATTATTATATAATTATAATATATAATAATATTATATATATATATATATATATATATATATATATATATATATATATATATATATATATATATGATTATTTAAGTGTTTTTCGTTGTTGTTGTTGTTTACCATGCTGGAGACCTGGACTGTAGAAGTTCAATGCTGCTGTTTCAGAAACAGTGTTTAGTACAGTGTTTCAGCACACGGTGAAAAGTAAGAGTCACGGGGTTGGTACGAGGTGCTTGAAGTGCTTGAATTTGGCTTTCTGAAATTTAATTACTGGAAAACATTGAAAAAATGTTTCATCTAGTGGTGCTTGAATTATAAAAATCACTAAATAACTTTAAAGTGTTTATTTTTGATAGAACACGACTTGGATCCTTTCAATCGATATATCTCTGTCCCCCTCTCCTCCGCTTCCTCCTCCTCCTGTTATTCACAGCTCTGGTCCACTTTTCAGGCCCCATTACTGGTACTGCCGGGTCAGCACGTTCAGCATGACAAAGAATAAGAGACATTCTTTCGCTTCTAACTTTGTCACCGAGCGATCATCTTGCGTATCGTAAATATCGCCGAGATCACAGCACAGCCGTTGTCTTTCGCTTATGTGTGTGTGGGGATTTTGTCAGACGACGTCGTGGTTATAAATCAGGATTTTAGCAGTGCAGAGCAGCCTCTTGGACGTGACGGCCGGTTTAGACGTAATCTCGCGACGCGCCGCGTTTCAGTCACCATTTCATATCCGCTCCGTTGTCTGGCAACAGAAACGGAAGAACGTGTAAATGAGAACGGCTTTAGTGAGAATTCGACTGTATTGAAATACAGCACGTGAGCACAGAGAGTAGGACAGAAGTGAAAAGACGTAAAGGGCCGACACTAGGCAGAATGCAAATATGCGATGATAATGGTAATGAATATGCTAATTAGCGCACGACATCATCCAGAGACATTTAGAGACTTTCCATTGAAAGTTGTTGGCAACAGAGCTCCTGGAGTACACCTGGAGTACACTGACGTACACCTGGAGTACACTGACGTACACCTGGAGTACACTGACGTTAGGATGAAGGTGAAGCGATGTCTGGGAAATGCAGATTTAGGCGCCAGATTAAAAACTGTTTGGATTTTATATATATATATATATATATATATATATATATATATATATATATATATATATATATATATATATATATATATATAAGAATATGTTTGAAAGACATCTCTTGTACAGTTATTGAAAGCAAAAAACTATTTGGGCTTGAAAAGTCCTGGGCTTTCATTATGAAGCATCTGTACGAACCCTGGAGTCACTGCTTTTATCACTTTTTTTTTTTTTTTTTTTCTTTTTTTCCAGCCCAGCTTTACTTCCAGCTCGGTCACGTCTGGTTCCTGCTCCAGTACCTCCGACTCCATCACCGCTCCGTGGAACACGGGTGAGTAATTCACTCGCTGCGCTTCCTAACATCACCTCATCCTGCTGATCTTTCAGCTCCGTCTTTGTAATCTGGCAACGCAGTTCATCTCTATCAGGTATCTATGTTTGCTGCGTGTGTATGTGTGATCCACTGAGACGTTTTTGACATTTGTTACGTGTAAAACGAGGTTCATTTGCATGTAACATGTAAAAACCTGTCGAGACTTTTTCCACCCCGCCCCCCACATCATTTTAAGAGTTTATAAATCCTGGCTGGAAATCCCAGTCCCGGTTTCACAATACGAATCCCTCTGCCAAGACGAAAGCAGCCTTAATTATAAGATGTTATTGTTTGGTAGGAGTTAGAAATGACTGTTTTGGCTCTAAGCAGAACATGAAGCGACAGGTTACAGCACTTCTGACATGTTTGCGTAGATAATCTACTCAGAGCTGTTCATCTCCTGTGAGCTGGAAATGATTTATTTCCATCAGTGTCATAAGTTTATATGCCTTTTTTCTCTATATTTTATTCCTTTTTTTTTTCTTCTTCTCACAAAATAATAGCCTGTATTCTCCAATTCTTACTACTTTTATTCTAGAAATCTTGTATTATAATTTTTTTAATAATATTTTATGCGTATAGTGGACGAGCTACATTGTCTAAGACAGTGGTTTTCAATAAGGGGGCCACAAGGGGGCGCCCGGGGGCCTCAACAATTTGGTGTGAAAAATAAATAAATACATGATTCTCACTCTCAGACAACCACACACACACACACACACACAATCAATTCCTAATGTAATGTAAAGATGAAAGAGGTAATTGTTCATAATAAAAACGGGGATATGTTCAGAAGTCTGTATTTTTAATGTGTTTTAAAGACATCTTGCAAAAGGGGGGCCCCGGTCAAATGTTAATGCCGTTTGGGGGGCCTCGCCCTGGAAAAGTTTCTGAACCCCTGGTCTAAGGCTTATAATACGCAGACGTTATTTCAGTAGGACTGTTTATAGATGCTATAATGTAAGTGATAATGTAAGGAACGAACTTGTCTCGTGGATGTTCCGAGGTAAAAAAAAAAAGTACGACAGTAACGCAATGCACCGCCCTGCGTGTTTTATTTTTCTGTAACAGCATGCCCTTAGTGGTTAACATGTTTCCCTCGCACCTCCGGTCTTGGGGGTCGGAATCCCGCCTCCGTGCTCTGTGCGTGGAGCTTGCGCTTTCTCCGTTTTCCTCCTCCAGTCCAAAATCGGTATTTCCAAATTGTCCGTAGCGTGTGATTACGTGTCCAATTGCGCCCTGCGACGGGTCGGCACCTCGTCCAGGGTGTCCCCCGCTTTGTTGTGCGCCGACGACCCGCGAAGCTGCGTAGGATCAGCGGTTAGGGAAATGGACGGTTGTTTGATAGACACACATCATCTTAATCCAGACATCTCACACTTCACCGCTTTAAACTGTAGAAATCACTGCTGGGTTTTTTTTAGCTCAAGACGATTTCATCTTTCCAGCATGACACAAGACACGTTTTCCCAGGACACGACATTCCCGTGGCGTTTTACTTTTTCTAGCTGCAGTAAGTCAGGAGCCTGGACTCCTTTTGCCGCTAATCCGAGGACTTTCATCCGTTCGTCACGGACGAGGATGGGATCGAAATAGGATCAACAGCTAACGACGCGCCAGGGTTGAGCGACGAAGGATTATACCCCAAATCCAATCATGTGATTTAATTCTACTTGAGATTTTAAAACACTGGTTAGACGAGTCCAAATGTAGGGCGATCCCGATTTCCAGCAAAACACGTAAATGCAGGCGAGAGGAGTGCGTGAGATCTCGGCTTAGATGAGAAAGTCGCTTCGAGATGTTCCTTGTGGGACACCTTGGTAACGAAAAGCCTTTTCATAGACCATCAATGTACTAACCCAGCCGATATCAATTTGCACAGATAGGGGGTATAATTACGTACGGATTTCAGCTGGTTCCTTGCCTTACCTTGCCTTGGAGAACTGCTTTTACTTAGCGTGTTCAGTGCTTTTTTCCCGTGTCATTCCACTTCATTGCACACAACTTTATTTATGTACGTTAACGTTGTGAATTCTTTATATTTCTGGATCTCTTGAGTTAATACTGACGTCCGGTGACAATTTCATGTGAATAACATCATTGGAAATATATTCACTGAGAAAAACAACGTTGACGCGTTAAATACTTATTTCCCCACCCGCTGTACGTGACCTAACGTGACAGAAACGGCACGTCGAACAATTTTTGTAAAAAAAAAAAAAAAAACGAACTCGTATAAAAGATCTTTAATCATTTTTAAAGTTTTGCACACATCTGTAGTTTTTAAGTAAATCGCTTGCGCTGTACGGTTCAGGACCGGCTTCGAACGTCTCTGACGTATACGATAAAATTTTCCTTTTTATTTTCCCCAGCTGGACGCGACGCTGAACAAGCTCTACCGTGGGGAGAGTCCTCTCCTGACGACGCTCGCTACGCAAACCTGGCTTACTCCGATCCCCGGGAACGAGAGAAAGAGCAACACGACGTGAACAAAAGGTCGTCATTCTGCTCCAACACCCAACTGTGATTATATGACTTTATCCTGTCCGGGACTCTCCCACGTTTCGTCCTACCGTTCAGATTTCCTAGCAGAACAGTTCGGGTTCTCATCCCGTATATCGTATCTCGGTTATTAGCGTTTTTTTACAGAAATACCTACATGAAACTGTATGCACACATCTGTACACACTCCTGCCATTAGCACTGTGCGTGTATTCATTGCTCAGAGATCCTGATGTGTGTGCAGATGTGAGTATGAGATAAGAGGTTGGAGGTGAGATGGAAGTTGCAGTGACGGGAACTTAAAACACTTCAACTGTTTAAAAAAAGTTTGTTCTTAACGTACATCACCTCTTGGTTGTTCAGATTATTAGACCCGGCCAACACCTTACAGTTCGACGACTTTAAGAAGTGTTACGGAGAGATTCTGCACCGCTGGGGGCTGAAGGAAAAGAGGGCAGAAGTGCTGAAGTTTGTTTCTTGCCCTCCAGAGCCACACAAGGGGATCGGTAAGTTCGTATTTGTTATAACGGAGTGGAATCATATCACACAAGTCCAACGTTTCATTAAATAACAGGCGTGAATTAGGGTTAAATAACCTTCTGAGTCAAATAATAATAATAATAATAATAATAATAATAATAAGTCAAACCCAAACTCCAGGTGCACTGTGTTTTTCTGTGAACGGTAACGGTGCATTTACCGAGACTTGAGGTTTTACTCTAGATAATATGTGATTTTACTATAGACGATATTCTAGGCTCCCGTACAATGCCGATCGTGACGGCGTGATTCTGTCTCGCAGAGTTCGGCGTGTACTGCTGCCACTGTCGGAGCCAGGCCAGAGGCACTCAGTGCGCCGTGTGCAAGCGCTTCACCTTCCAGTGCGCCATCTGCCACGTGGCCGTCCGCGGCTCGTCCAACTTCTGCCTGAGCTGCGGCCACGGCGGACACACCAGCCACATGATGGAGTGGTTCCGCTCGCAGGAGGTTTGTCCCACGGGCTGCGGCTGTCACTGTCTCCTCCAGAGCACTTTCTGAAACCTCTTCTACACCGACACGGACGCGACGGAGGTCTCGGGGTGCGTCTCGAACCTCTCAGTACTGTAACAGAGCCTGGACTGTTGATTTTTTTTTCTTCTTTTTTTTTTTTTTTTTCTTTCCATAAATAAACAGCACTGATACAGATCGGAGATTTCTGTGCTGCTCTGAATAGACCTTTTTCTAAAAGTAGAGGTCTTCACAGTATGCAAGAATGCACAAACACACGAGTTACAGTTTACACCAGCCTTATTCAGTAATAATTGCTTATAATCAAGGAAGCGGCATTTTTTTTTTTTTTTTGCAGTCCGAGTTCGGTTACATCGCAGGGTTTTCTCCACGATCTGTGAACACGGGCGCGTTTAGATGGACTGAATTGAAGTGCTGCTGATGTTTACGCTCAGCTGGAAAGCGGCGTTTCGTATGTTGCGGTCTGTCTTTTCGTTCGAAAAGAGAATTAAGAACTGTGCTCTTAATAAGGGAGTAGTATTAACTGATTAACCAGCACCTACAATGTTTATGCCCTAAATGAAGAAATAAATTTGTTTAAATAACTGCACCATATCCTGAATAACATTTGATATATTCTCTCTCCGTCTGTCTGTCTGTCTGTCTCTCTCTCTCTCTCTCTCTCACTCTCTCTCTCTCTCACTCTCTCTCTGTCTGTCTGTCTGTCTCTCTCTCTCTCACTCTCTCTCTCTCTGTCTGTCTGTCTGTCTGTCTCTCTCTCTCTCTCTCACTGTCTGTCTGTCTCACTAACTCACTCGCGCTCTCTCTCTCTCTCTCTGTCTGTCTGTCTGTCTCTCACTCACTCACACTCTCTCTCTCTGACTGTCTCACTCTCTCTGTCTGTCTCTCACTGTCTGTCTGTCTCTCTCACTCACTCTCTCTCTCTCTCTCTCTGTCTGTCTCACTCTGTCTGTCTGTCTCACTCTGTCTGTCTCTCTCACTCTCTGTCTGTCTGTCTGTCTCACTCTCTCTGTCTGTCTGTCTCTCTCTCTGTCTCTCTCTTTGCCTCTCTGTCTGTCTGTCTCTCTGTCTGTCTGTCTCTCTCTTTGCCTCTCGCTCTCTGTCTGTCTCTCTCGCGCTCTCTGTCTCTCTCGCTCTCTGTCTGTCTCTCTCTTTCTCTGTCTGTCTGTCTATCTCACTCTCTGCCTCTCTCCATCTGTCTGTCTCTCTCTCTGTCTCTCTCACTCTTTCTCTCTCTTTCTGTCTGTCTCTCTCTCTCTCTCTCTCTCTCTCTCTCTCTCTCTCTCCCCCTCCCCATCACAGCCGTGTTCTCATACATGTTCACTCTACTCAGGTCATTGAGAGAGTCTGGACAATCTGATGTCAAAACAATATTGACACTAATGTCTGGGACACACTAGTATATAAGTTTTAATACCCAGGATTATTGCAGTATTAGGGTGATTACAGTTCAATCCTAACCTGCGTAATCTACTCACGGTCCAGTTGTGATGGACTTGAATTCATAAATGTTTAATCATGTTCAGTATTTACCTTCGCCATTATTTTTTTGGACATTTTTTACGTAGGGAATGTAGGTTTTTTCTCTGGACTGTGCATGAATGAGACCTCGGTGATCTACTGCATTTATTATTTTAATAAAAAAACAACAAAAAAAAGCATGCTTTTTCACAGGTTATGATTATTATGTTTATATTTGGGTGTATTCCCATCTCACGCTCAGTGTTCCCGAATACAGTGCAAAACATTAAAACCACCTGCCTAATATTGTGTAGGCCCCCCTCCCTTTGTGCCACCAAAACAGCTCGGACCCATCGAGGCACGGGCTCTACAAGACCTCTGAAGGTGTGCTGAGATATCTGGCACCAAGATGTTAGCAAGGTGTGAGGTCGGGCCTCCACGGATCAGACTTGTTTGTCCGGGACGTCCCACAGACGCTCGATCGGATTGAGTTCTGGGGAATTTGGAGGCCGAGTCAACACCTCGAGCTCTATTGTCATGTTCCTCAAAGCATTCCTTTTGCAGTGTTGCTGGGCTCATTATCCTGTGGAAAGCGGTCTGTTTAGGTAAGTGGTACGTGTCAAGTGACATCCACATGAATGCCAGGACCCACGGTTTCCCAGCTGAACATTACCCAGAGCATCACACTGCCTCCACCGGCTTGCCTTCAATCACATAGAGCATCCCGGTGCCATCTCTTCCCTAGACCAGACGCTCTAGCCTTCGTTCCCCACACGCATCAGTGAGCCTTGAGCATCCATGACCCTCTCGCCAGTTTACCAGTTCTCCTTCCATGGACCACTTTTGGTATGTACTAATGACTACATCAGGTCACCTCTGGAACAGCAGCCTCCAGTGTACAGTGGTCAGCCATAATATTAAAACCACTGACCGATGAAGAAGTGAACAGTATTGATTATCTCGTTACAGTGCCAGTGGGTGGGATATACAGTATTAGGCGGCAAGTGAACGATCGGTTCTCGAAGTTGATGTGTAAAATGTGTCAAGAATGTTGCTATATTTTGTTCAGAAATGATATTTTCCATCATTTTGGTCACCAAAATAGATATTTTAGACGTGAATATTAACAATTTTGTTTCATAAACACCCTGGAAGTTGAAATTTTTGTACATTTTTAAAATAACGTTTGATCTTTTTCTCACTCTTGGTATTCCTACACAAGCAATTTTTCTTTTTCATGTAAGTGATGTGTAGAAAAAGTCAAATAAAGAAGTACATTTTTTTCATTTATATTTTTTTACATTTGTGGCAGACGCCCTTATCCAGAGCGATTTAACTTTATCTCATTTATACAACTGAGCGTTAAGGGCCTTGCCCAAGGGCCAAACAGTGGCAGCTTAGCAGTGCTGGGGCTTGAACTCCTGACCTTCTGATGAGTAATCCAGAGCCTTTAACCACTGATCCACCACTTCCTTGAATGCATGAATAGGTTTATTTTGATTTCAGTCTACAAACTGAGAGAAGAGCATGAAGTCAAATGTGAAACTGAAACCTGTATGTGGTACACCCACAAATCCACAAAGCTGAACTCGAACCCAAACTGTGTGGTACGGTGTGTTCATTTTGTAAGAGCGGATCGACCCCAGTCACGTGACATGACCATGACGTCAACACGCACCAGGGTGTCTCATATTTGATTGACAAGCTATCAAAATACGACATCTGTCTGACACAAACACACAACAAGAAGAAGAGAGAGACAAACAAAAAACCCCTGCTTGGCTTTGTTTTTGATTTTGAAATGAACTATCTTGAAGAAGGACATCATTATGTGCAATCTGCAGCAGTAAAGTGACTTTCCCCTGTGGACGAAAGAAGCTCTGTCTTTATTTATTTATTTATTAAACATTGATTATTTATTATGTTATAATGGTAGAATATTATGCCATGTAGCAGGCTTCTGGTATTAATAATAATAATAGGCTTTTTTTTTTTAAGAAAAAAAAAAAAAGCAAATTATGACAGGAAATAAAGAGGACATCAAGCAGGATGACCTTACTACTTGGGAACGCTCAGTGTAAATAGTATTGATATTGGTTTTTGAATATTTAGGCCAGTTGTATGATAATATGTATTATATTTCTGTTTATATTCATGTTCATCATATGAACAAGTGAACAGTTAAAAAGACGAAAATGACAAAATACAGCACAGCGTCTTAATGTGATACTTTATTAAGTTCAGATAATGCCTGAATTAATGAATTAGAAAGAATTAACGAACACATTAATTAAGTCGACCAATCTGAAGGAATAAAATGGGAGCTCTCATAAAATGCTGGAGGAAATAAAAAAGTTCACACAGGACATCCGTTGAAAACAGTAGCCAGTAAGAAATAACCCAAATCCACATGACTTCCCTATATAAGTGCACTACATAGGCGGTGGAAAGACTGCACTGTTACGCCCTATACACTGCCCTAATTGTGCGTTTGGAACGCGGCCTCGAGCACGAGCCGCTTTTTTAAAGTCGCGCAGCTGCGTTTCAGCCTGTTAGAAGGAAGATGGCGGCGGCTTGTAGACGCGCTCAGGTTCTCCTGCAGTTCATCCTGTTCCAGTGCTTCTGCGTGGTTCTGGCGCACGGGTCAAAACCTGGAGCGAATGGTAACCTCCATCCTCCGGTGGTGGTGGTTCCTGTGAACCGGCAGCTGAAGCTCGGAGCGCCGAATTCGGTGAATATCGGAGGCGCGGCGGCGGCGGTCTCGCAGGCGAGGAGGGCGGCCGGCTGGAGGCTGGCAGAAGAGGAGGCCTGCGGAGACGACGTGAGCCGCCTGTGTCCTAAACACACCTGGAGCAACAACCTGGCCGTACTGGAATGCTTACAGGACAGGAAGGAGGTTAGTCAGGAGGGGACACATGGGGGACTTTTTCTTCCCTCACTTATCATGTTTACCTCAGGTGTCCGTCATTAACAAGCCCATAAAGACGGAAGGAGCTTCTTTACTGTTAATGTTTATTTCATTTAAAAATAATAATAATAATAATAAATAAAAAATTCTCACAACATGATCCCTTAATGTTCACTCATAGTTCCGAATTGTGTATGAATGTGTGCTCTATCTCGAAAGTTTTCCAGTTCCCTATTTCTTGTGATTGGACATAGAAATAATATCCATAGACATAATATCTGTAGACTTGATATCTGTAGAAATACTAGCCATGGACATAATATCCATAGAAATAATATCTATATAGGTTGATTATCCATAGACATTGAGATCCATAGATGTGATCTCTGTATAAACAAAATAAATAAATCCGTAGGTGTATCTGTAGATATAGTATCTACAGACACTGATATCCAAAGAAATAATCTCCATAGACATAATATATGTAAAAAAAAAAAAATATGTCGACAGTTGCAATCAAAACAAAATTCAACTCCCATTGCAAATCAGGTTTTATTGCCAAAACTGACACTTTCAGCTGTTCGCAGTGAACAAATCGAACAAAAGCGACTGAAAAAGGTTCAACGAACGCTTGAAGTGGTTTCGCCGAATTCTACTGAAAATGCAACTTATAATGATTTCTCCAATTTCAAAATGATTCAACTCCTTCGTGGCGAGCACCTTTTTGCTGTTATGACTCATCTCCATGGACGTGATATCTGTAGAAATGAAATGCATAGACGTTTAGAAATGATATCCAGGGGTTTATACAGATGACATCGTGACTGTACAATGATAACCTAGTCTAAAAACTATAATCGACTCTTTAACCCTTCTGTTGGCGTTGAGATACCTACCTTGTGCCCAGAGTTCCCTGGGATAGGCTCCAGACTGGGTGAAGGGTGTCACGTGCTTCCTCCGAGACACATAAAGACGACCATCTTTCCGTACCGCTGCCCGCGATGCGTCACGGGGCGATATAACAGACTCTGTGGAGAGCGCATACGTCTTCACTCCCCTGCATACACGATCTCGCGGACGGCTGTGATAGGTTAGTGTAGTCCCGGGCACGGATCGCCGTGGCATCATCGGAATTCATCCATATTTGCAGACGATACTTTCCAGACGATTGCTGGCCTCAAAGTCCCAGAATGCAATGCAGCTACATAGTGCTGTTACGGCAGAGAATCGACTCGACCTTCATTTAGACCAGCGAACAAAACATTCATTTTTGTAGATCTAAAACAAACGGGTGAATTTACACGCTCACGTTTCCTCCATGTCTTGTTCGCACTCGTATCTGATTACACACACACACACACACACACACACACACACACACACACACACACACACACACACACGAGCAGGATCGTCCTCCAGGCCTGAGAAGTGCTTTTGTGTGTCTTTAACCCTGAACACGTCTCTGTTTCTGGAGAACAGAAGTCATTTGAAAGATTAGTTCCTGTGTCCGTTATTAAAAGTCAGCGTGACCTGAGGACACCGCGCAAGCCGTAACGTCTCGTACACTGGTCCTTATTTATCCGTATTGTTCTGAAATTGTGCGTGTAAACGTTTAACCAGACTTAAAAAACTTCCACTGGATTTAGGAACGTTTTAGAAACGCAGATTTTCTTCGCGCTCGGGTCCGTGTCTCGTTCACCCATAAAGTGTGACGCGCGTTCCTGGCACAACTCGTTTGCATTTGGCGACGCCCATAAAACTCCATAAAAGGTAAAGAGCGCAGACGGGTGGCACTTTTATGCCAATAAAAATATTTAATAATAATAATATAAAAAGTGAGAACTGAAGCTTCTGTCAGCTGAAGTATTTGTTTACGGGTGTCTACGCACAGACAGATCAGTCCTCTGATTATACGCCGCCATTTCTGTTATAACTGAATTAGTTTTATTTGTCTTAGTTAATGACTTGCGTTCTTACTGTAACTCATTTCTTCAGTGTTTATTTCTTCAGTGTTCTTTCTTTCCTTCCTTCTGTCTTACTGTAACTCATTTCTTCATTGTTTATTTCTTCAGTGTTCTTTCTTTCCTTCCTTCTTTCTTTCTGTAACTCATTTCTTCAATGTTTTTCTTTCTTTCTTTCTGTAACTCATTTCTTCAATGTTTTTCTTTCTTTCTTTCTGTAACTCATTTCTTCAATGTTTTTCTTTCTTTCTTTCTTTCTTTCTTTTTGTAACTCATTTCTTCAATGTTTCTTTTCTTTCTTTCCTTCCTTCCTTCTTTCCATCCATCGATATTAAAACCATGCGTGAGGATGTCTATTAAAGCACTTCTGTAAGTCGCTCCGGATAAGGGCGTCCAATTAAATACTTTTAAACATAATAAAAATAAGCAGTTTAAACCCGACCGTATATTCCGTATATAAAAGCGCGGTAATCCACGCGATCGATACGATTCGATGTCCGTCAAGTCGAGGTTTAGATTAGTCGTCTTCTGCGTACATTTACACGCGATAAGGGGCGCGAACAGGATGCGGACGTCTTTCGGATTTTCAGGATGTTCACGAATACCAAACCTCTCGTATGTGCCTCGACCTCGCTGTAAACCCGAGGTTGGTGTGGAGACGATGGCGGGCCACGCGGGGTTTATTTTTGGATTGAACCCCGGTGAAAAGAGTCGACTTCGTCAAAAATCCACAACAGACGAGACGTCACAAAACAAGACGAATCTTTCAAATCGCCTACAAACAAAAATAAATAAATAAATAAATAAAGAATATTCCTCCACGGCGCACACCACAATATCGTCAGTTGTTCTACAGAAACGCATCGTCTGTCGTTCGTCCTGCAGTGTTTTTAAACCACGCCGGAGAACTCGTGCTGTTAATGATTGGCCGGCGGTATCGTGAACGAAGTTAGATCCGTTCAGCCGTGTCGCGATTCGTGATTCGTAAGCGTTTCTGCAGAAGATTCATCTAGTCATGTCTTTCAGGGCTCGTTAATGTGTTCCACATCTTTTTTTTTTTTTTTTTTTTTTTTTTTAAATTCCAAACGGTTCAGTAATAATTAACCGAGTTGCAGCACTAACTGAAAGTTCCTCGGCCACGAGACTTGTAGAACAGCGTCCACGATATTCACGTTTTTGTGATGGCTTCCGTTATCGTCTGACCCGTACGTATATCCAAGCACACCCTGATTTATTTATTTATTTATTTATTTATATTTAGTCCGACTTATTTAGTACGTTTCTTACCGCGTAAATTCCAACATTAAGTGTTCTTCTTCACTGTGGATGCTCACTACATGGGGTGTGACCTAATGGTGTCGTAGAACCTTTTGGAGTCGAGTACGTCGTGTAATCGTCTGTCCGATCGAATCGGAATTCAGACTATACGCAACTCGTCGTTCTCGCGAGAGTTTGGACTCGGATCGGATAAATTATTGGCACCCTCGGTGGTGTTTGGGCTGCTCTCGGCCATTACGGCGAGCCCGACTCGTCGTTCCATGAGGCAGTTGGACAGCACCGTGCTATTTTGCACATAAAGTGACGGTACTAGCGATAACATTACGATGTTATGTGATTTTGATAATGAGACTGTACTCGAGCAGGGTACAGGTTGGTCCGGATTAGTAATCCTAACATGCCGTACTGCATTATTATTATTATTATTATTATTATTTTTATTTATTTTTTATTTTTTTTAAATAAATAAATGTATTAATGTTTTAAAAAATTATTTATTTATTTATTTATTTTACAGCTCTGTCCTTTGGCTCCGTTCCACAGGGAAACGTCATCCGCAAGCCAAAACGCACACCATGCTTGGTTCACTTCCTGTATTTGGGTCAGTTGAGGATCGATCTCGCTACAGCGTGAATTGCGCTAGCGTTCGATTGAAACCAAACTGGTACAAGTCACGTTTTGTCTGCGGATTTAAAAACTGCAGATCAACAGTTTTGACAGTGTGAGCGCGCCGATATTAACGGGCACTCTGGGAAGCCCCGCCTTCTTCTCACATGCTTAATCGTCTTGATTTTTTCTTCCCCACTCCAAAAAGATGCGCTCTCGCTATCCGTCAAGGTAAACGGAGAATGTTTCGACTCGGTGATGATGATGATGATGCTATAGAAAGTGATCGGCTAGTTGAATTTGCTGCTCCAGTTTGAGCGACAAATCAACAGAGAAAAACGTGGAGCCATTTACACGAAAGCTGCGAATCCAACTCTCGCTTCCTTAAAGAGGCTGCTCGTTATTCCTGTTACGGTTCGGCAGGTCCGTGTGTAAAGTGCTGAACAGAACACTGGTTATCCGACAGCTTTTATTTTTAGGAAAAGCTTCCCACGCTTATTCTGAGAGCTGTCTGTTACACAACGATGACTCACCCTGATGCATACTAACGACCTAGAAGAGTTCACGTAGAGCGAACCGCGGTCGTCTCGAACGATTCGACCCTGCGTCCCGGGACACGAGGCGCCGCAAAATGCGCTTTTCACGTGAATCGTTAGTGACTTTTGAATACGATGCCCTCCTACACGTCTCGTAACGGGATTCCGTCCAACCCGAGATGATGAGAAACGGTGCTGCCGTGTCACGTTAAAACTATAACCGCATCGTACGCCCTCGATGTTTTATCATCAGTGCGATTACCACAATTGTTTTGTAAAACGTGACCCGTCTCGTTGGTGCATCGCCTCCGACGTGTCTCATGAAAATGTCCTTGAATCATGTGTGTTAGGATATTTTTGTTCTAAAGGGAGAAAGAAGGTGGGCGGTACCTCTGGACACATGGTCTCACCTTAGGGATTTCCCAACCAGAGGCCTGTCAGAAAAGGGGGCTTAATGCGTGGTAATTAGCTTTCTCAATGCCATTGTTTTCCTTTTTATTACCAAGTCTCAGTCCGACTGCATCTCCGACAGCTGGTCTTTGCCTTCCAGGCCTTGAAAACGAGAGCAATATTTACTCTTTCGGTTACTTAGTGGTTGGGTAAATATGACGGAACACCTTTTGGGTTAAGCTAAATCATCAACTTGGTTTGTTTTTCAACCAAAGTGCAGTTTCATTTTTACAAAAACGCCGGGTTTTTTGAGTTCATAAATGGGTAAATATTTTCAGGGTTATTTATTTATTTATTTATTTATTTATTTATTTATTTATTAACCCTTCGTGACCCCAAACCTGCCTGTAGAACGAGTCCCGTGTGCAAACTCCGTTAATCAGACCGAGTATGAAAATGCCTCTCTGCTGCGTTCGACTTGTAATTCCCGAATTCCGACCAGGAAAAGCAGAAGAAACCAGCCCTTCAGCTCTCAAATTCTTACTCCTGCTCTTTAAAAGTCTTCTCGATTACGAGTCCGGGGAGTGACGTCACGCCGACGTGGCCGCTCCCGGCGTCCGAAGCGTTCGTATTTGGAGGCCGAGACGCGGTAGCACTTTATGTCGTATACGCAAGTATTCGCTTTCGATCGGTCCATGTGCCGACATCTAGAAATCTAGAACACTGGCTCTTCAGTTCGCCGTTTGAGGAGGAAAATGTACTTCCCTTATTACAGTTAGTTAGCGAACTCGTCGCTATTCAAAGACGAGCACGTTGGCCACCCCCCTCCCCCCCCCCCCGCGTTGTCTAAATCGACTTCGTCTCAAGCTCGGACTTCTCGCTTCGCCAGTTGATCGCAGCGGCAACAAATTCTACAAACGGAACAATTAAAGGAATGAATAAAGAATCGGAACTGCTTGCGCAGGACGTACAGAACAGCGTCGTGAGGATCGTATTTGAATACGTAAGTTATTGCTGTAACGTTGGTGCGAACTGGTTTTATTCATTTCCTCGTTGAAGAGGAAGTTCTCTTTCACCGTTATCGTTGCTCTTCCTGGGCATGTCACCGAGTACGGCTTTTAATTACTGCCATAATTACTTTGCCTGTGCGCGGCAGCAGCTGTGGCCTTCTGAAGAGCTAAATGGTAGCTATAAATCTCCTCTCCCCCAGGCCAGGAGGACGAGGCGGCCCAGACACAGCTGCACTGCGTCCGTCGCTCGCTGCACACGCTCCGTTTCATTTGCATTTTGAGCAGGTCGTCGCTCATATGTGCGGTGTAGAGCGCTCGCTGTAAAACAAAGACGGCCAGTGTGACCGAGATTTTCCCAGAGGACTAGCCCGAGAGCTCAGTCGAATCCTTACACGAGGAGAAAGAGTTGATATTTTAGTTGATTTTTGTTTGGAATGGAGAAGATTCGGTTTGTAATAGTCGTTGTGTGTGTGTGTGTGTTTTAAAAAAACTGGATTTGAATGTTATTGTTCAAAAGGATTACTATTCAGGATGCATTCAAGTATGAATGAGCGTATAATGGACGCGAGTAGTAGTTACACTGTGCGTGAAGCGAAATTTGTTTTCACAGTCTTGGTATGATTTTAATGGAAGAGCGAGGAAAGCTGGGGATGGCACCGTATTTATATAAACAATAAAATAAAAAGGCACATAAGCCCTTTCTTTCATTCTTTTATAGAAAGAAAAAAAAAGTGCTTTATCCTGGTCAGAGTCGCAACAGGTCCTTCGTCCATCCCGGGAACGCTGGGAGTGAGGCAGGAGGATTCACCCCGAACGGGACGCTAGTCCATCACACACTCCTTCACACCTCCGAGTAACTTATTTATGAGGGGGTGGAAGGAAACCGGAGAATCCAGACGAATCCTACAGGGATAACATGAGGAACTCCATACAGAGAGTAACCCGAGTTCAGGATCGAACCGGAAACTCCTCCGTGTACTCCGGTTTCCTCCCCCAGTCCAAAGACATGCGTTGTAGGCTGATTGGCATTTCCAAATTGTCCGCAGTGTATGTGATTGTGACCTGCGATGGATTGGCACTCTGTCCAGGGTGTCCCCCGAGTCCCCTGGGATAGGCTCCAGGCTCCCCGTGACCCCGTATAGGACAAGCGGTACGGAAGGTGGAGGGACGGACGGACAGATGTTTGTCTTCTGCATTACGTGTTTTCAATTTCCAAACATTAATGCCGCGTTCGACTAGAGCTCATAACTTGTAATTCCCGATCTCCGACTCGGGGGGGAACCCCAAGCAAACAACCCCCTCACCTCAAAACTCCTCCATTTTGTACCTCTAAAAGCATGAATGCCATCTTGAACTCTGACGCCAATAGTTCAAATATTACAGAGCAACATCGCAGAACGTGACTTCCTAATGAAGTAAGAGAACAAAATGCAGGCTCTGTGTTGTTCCACGCAGGAACCGAAGCAAAGCTATCGAAGCGGCAGCTTTTCCAGGATTCTCGGAGAGTCGTGATGGCAGATTTCCTTCTAAACCCGCACGACGGTGTGCCCGAGAGAACCGATGCTCTTTTACAGGCGAAGATCGATCCTACAGCGAAGATAGACTTTGTTTGTTTGTATTTATTAATGCTCACCGGTGAGCGTCTAAACCACGTACAGTTCATCTTCCCCTGCACCAGCTGTTTCTGCCCATCTGTAATCACTCTCTAATGAACTCTCCCGTTCAGATTCTGCACCAAATATGAACAAATTAGTCGTTTAAACCCTTTTTAATGAACGCAATTGTACCTTCTTTTTTTTTTTTTTTAAAAAAAAGAAAGATTTATTTATTTTAAATGTTTTTTTTTTTCTTTCCCTTTTTGCGTATACAGCAGGGTACTCGCACGCCAGAAACACGACTCTTATTTGCTTGGTGAAAAAGCCAATTAACTTTAACGAGGAAGGATGTGGGATTGCAGAAAAGGAAGCGGCTTTTGGCAGCAATTAATTTCTCTTCGTAGCGAGTTTATTCAGGTGAACCTTAACACAACTTTGCGAGTCTATGGAATGTAGGTTGAGAGAAAGCGCCAGGGTCGTCTGTGCTGGATTCTTAAAAAAAACAACAAATGAGGTAGAGTGACGCTAACGATTAAGTCGTGATCATGTGGGGGATCTCTTTCGCACGCGCGGCCTTTCTTCTTTCCGCAAGTTAGTTGGAGAAATAAGGACGCGCGAGACATTTCACTGTAACGTTGCCACAAACTTCTACCTGCTGCGAACGTTTCTGATATTTATCACATCCAGTCGGTCCGTTATTCTCTCTGGTTCCCACCCACCGGTCGGCTCTCGCCAGTCACGTGAGGGCGGACACGTGATCGCTCCGAGACGCGCGAAAGTCGGCCACGTATTTTCAGACCTCTGCTAATACCTCGCGAAGATGCGTTCACGCGTTCGACGATTTTATCGCTGCAGGTCGCCACTCTGAAATTCCCAGTAGGTGTTCCTACTAACGGACGCCGTAGTAACGTTTATCAGTAGGTGGCACAACTAGCGTTCCAGTTTTGACGTTCTCCCTACTGTCGTCACGCACATCCGTAATCGCCGCACCAAGTCGCTCCAAATTTGCACAAAGTTGAGATTTTCTCGCTAGACACGCCCACATCGACTTGCCAGCAGTCACTGACGCTCATGTCGCCGGATCTCGTCAAAAACGAGTGGTTTCCGGTCGCGTCGTCACCGCGAGTCGCTGTGTGTGAACATGCCTTAACACACCGAGGAAAGCGCTATGAGCTCAGACACCCGCGATCGGCTAGTGTCGCTCTGATTGACAGGGGAGCGATAGTATGCCCCTCCCACACGGAGACCACAACCAATTTTGACGGTAATCAGTAATGTAATCAGATTACAGTTCTGTAGTAGTAATTAGTCATCTGTAGTGGATTACTTTTTTTGAGGAACTTACCCAACACTGCTTGGTGTGAATGTGAGGTGGGGGTGGGGAGAAGTGTGTTTTGGTTTTTGATTTATAATAGGTTTTTTTTTTTCTTGCTGCCTGCTATGGTTTTCTCATCAAATGAATCCAGGCCGTTCTTTAACCGTAACGCATCACAGCTTCACTGCCTGGTGATTTAAAAAAAAGTACAATTCAGTGTGTTGCCTTACAGTTTGAATCATTTTAACGTCTTATTGTGCACTTATAACAGTAGAGTTCTTGAGGAGCGGAAGCTGGTATTAAAGCCCCGCAGGTTGCTGAACGGGCGTACCTTGGGGATTTGTCAGAAAGACCGGTCAGAGAACGGGCTTTCGTCTGTGCTAATTAGCGCTGGCGAAAGCCAGATCAGTTTAGTGTGCCTCATCGTGTGTCTTTCCTTCTCAGTCCCACGTCTGACTGCATCTCTATTAAATCTCTCAGCTGGTCCGAGTATTACACGTCTTAACGTTAAAAAAAAAAAAATTCATTTAATTGTCATTAAGCAACACGTTTTTATGTAGGCGCTCCTGGTTTTAATAGAGCGAGTATGCCACTGCGAGCCACGACTCAAACATACACCAAAAGGGTCTTATTTATGTTTTTATTTATTTCTTTATTTATATTTTTATTCCCTCATTAATCTGAAAAACATCTACATACGTATGTGTAACGATTGACAGTTGCATAGGTGTTTTGATCTCTCCGATATGAGCCGACCCATCCTGGAAGCTCCGCCCCCTTCTTCCGTGTCCATCTTAGGATGTCGTTCTTCTACACGACTCGTTCTGATAAATAAGGGATTGTATACTGTATGCTCTCCAGACTGTTCCCAAATGCTGACGCTGGAGACTCCTTCCGTCGATGTTTGTTGATGAATTCTCCTCTCGTATAAAGCGTCATATAGAGTATGGCAGTTATAGTTTTCTTTGTTTTTAATGTTGACCATTAACCTTGGGTTACGCGAAGCGTGCGCCATGTTGTGAACGAGCCGTTACTATAGAAACGGTAACATATTCGAACGAGCGCGTCGATATAAACCCGTGGTTCGAATCGTAGCCAGAATTACTGTCGGAGTTGCTGATGTAGAAAATGAATCGTATGTTTGTGTGAAATGAAATGTATGTTTGTGTAATCGATTGTGAAGCTGAAAACACGGCAGAGCGAAAGGTTTAAGGGTCGCGGCAGAGCGAAGGCGCCTCTGGGTTTGAGGGTCGCGGCAGAGCGAAGGCGCCTCTGGGTTTGAGGGTCGCGGCAGAGCGAAGGCGCCTCTGGGTTTGAGGGTCGCGGCAGAGCGAAGGCGCCTCTGGGTTTGAGGGTCGCGGCAGAGCGAAGGCGCCTCTGGGTTTGAGGGTCGCGGCAGAGCGAAGGCGCCTCTGGGTTTGAGGGTCGCGGCAGAGCGAAGGCGCCTCTGGGTTTGAGGGTCGCGGCAGAGCGAAGGCGCCTCTGGGTTTGAGGGTCGCGGCACAGCGAAGGCGCCTCTGGGTTTGAGGGTCGCGGCAGCGCGAAGGCGACAGCCGGGTTTGAGGGTCTTCTTCATTTTGGCAGACCGTGTAGGTGTTTTTCCACTTGGTTGAGTTATTGTAACGATAGAGGATATATGATGTGTCCTTTAAAACTGCAGCGTTATTTCCGGCAGTGGCCCTGGATAAAGATCTACATCCGTGTTCGCAGCTGTCTTTAGTTAAGCCACAGGCAATATCGACATAAAGTGTAGCGTGACATCTCACTCGAGGTTTGTGTCCCCTATATTTACATTCTGGTGTTTGATTTCCTGCGAAAGCTGTTAGTCGGTAGCAGGAGGGCGTCTGTTTACTGTACCTGCAGGGTAGATTGATTTGATTTTTTTTTAAAACGTTTGGCCAAGATCAACACGAGTGTTGTTTCAAATCCTTTTTAATTTAAAGTGTACATTATCTGCTTGCTTTGTGTTTTGGATAAATGACCGGATGCGTTCGTATTCACGTTCTCCATCCTCAAGAGTGGTAACGTATCCGAGGTCACAAGGTCAGCGGTCTACACGAATATCTTCTTGTGCTTGACAAGACCGGATGTTTGGTATCCGTATGCGACTGATCGGTTGTCGGGAGAGCTATGTGGAAGCAGATGGTTGATTTGGGTGTGGCTCTGGAGCTCAGATGGCTTCTGAATATTGGCAGCTCTTCGAACTCTATTTGCGTTTATAAGGGCGTGTTGAGTATCTCCACTGCTGGCATGGCTCCCTTCTTCGCTCTCCAAAGTGTCCTTCATGAAGTCAATCCATTTCCTTTCCCCCTGTTGAATGCTAATAGCTCTTATGTCATTGGAAGAAGATGACTTTATATGGCGCATATGCATCACCGTACTGTGAAATACTTTTTCTTCGGATATCCCAGGTGGTTCGGAAGTTGGGGTCTGAGCACAGGGTCGGCAACGATGCAGCGCCCCTGGAGCAGTTGGAGTTAAAAGAGCATTGCTGAAGATCCAAACAGGGGGTGGTTTGGCTGGGATTTGAACCTCCAATCTTCTGATAAGATGCATCGATACAAGGCTCTCGATTAAACCATTTAAACTTGATCAAGTCCACACTCTGAGAACATCACTACTTTACCTCGTCTCCGGACCAAGTTAAACTACGATTCGTGTTGCGAGCTGTCAGCAAAACAAAAACGCTTTTTATGTAACAATGTTTCCCACATGCATCGCTATACAGGTCGGTTTGTTGGTCCATTGGGTCGATTGCTTTCTCGCCACAATCGAACCTCTCCAGAGTCGGTTTGCGACTGGGGAACGATTGTTTCGGTGCGGATCCGAGCGCGGCCGCGGTGTTCGTATATGTCTAAACGAACCGAAACGAGGCAAAAAACACACCAGGTTCTGAAACGGACCCTCCAAACGAGTCAGGTGTGAATACACTAGCACAGTTGCATATTATTCTCCCCTTATGGACTCCCAGACTTGGTGTTTGTGAGCACTCGAGCTTCCCGTTAAGTTACGACACCGACTGCTCGTGAGCGGCGGACCGAAATTTCACGGTGTGCCAAATATGCGTACGATACACCAAACCCGGTTGATTAGAACACACGGTTCAAGAACACACCTCGGGCTCCAGAGAACTACACGACTCTGAGAGCAGAATAAGAAAAGCCCCGTGCATCAGAGACGCCCCTTTTGGGAGTCACCTCAGTAACAGCTTAGCTAGGTTTCGTTGTTCCATTCTAACTCGCTTTTGTTTTGTTATATTTTGCCAAGATCAATATAGAATGGGAACAAGGGGCACAACGAGACGCCATCCTATCGAAATTGACTGACATTTATGTATCGTTACACCCCGTACTATTTATTATAGTCCAGTCCACCTGAGCAAAGTGCATCCGATATGTTGTACGCCGTTCCTCAGTGTGTTGAACGACATCACAGGTTTATAGACGGCCCTATCGTGACCGGTTCTCCAGGGCGGCTGCTCTTACGCTCTATAAAATAATAGCTTGTTGTTAATTCTCTCTTGTGCTGCACCAACCGTTTGTGCACAACGCTTTAATTAGAATTTTGTAGTGAACTACCATAGTGTTGCTGTTTATTAGAATTGGGAATACTTTGGTGTATTGAAAGCTTTCATCGTGGCAAGTTGTCTTGAGTATTCGCTATCGGTTGGGGGGGGGGGGGGGGGGGTACTAAACCGTACGTTTCCTTGACACGTCTTTCTATATCTTTACTGTATATCTTTCACCTGTAAATGTGGACGTGGTAAAAAGACACGCACGACGCTTTCACTGGACGGAGCCGACGTCAGACATGATTACGTCCCAGTCTGGTGGGGTATAAAGTAGTTCAGTGACTACAACTGGCAGGAAATACTGGCTGTGAATAATCCCCCATGGATCTCCCTAATGATCTGCGCTTCCCAAAACCAGTGCCCGGTCTCGCTCTTGCTTCAGTGGATGATCTCACCCGGATACAATCTTAACAGCTGCTGGAGTCATTAAGACTGTGTTTGTTTTATTCACAATTCACTCACACGAAACACATTTAATGTATAGGTAGAAGGCTAATGATTTGTAATCGCACTGGTGTCCTCTAACGTCAAACAGAAAAGTACACGGTTCTTCCTCAGTGTCGTGGAAAGTTTTTTCATTGCCTGAGCATTCGTACGTTAGTTAGAAAACGAACTCTACAGCCAGACTTGGGTAAAGCTGCTTCATGGCAATGTCTACCGATGAGAAAACAGCTATTCAAATAAAATTGAATGGAATGTATTGATTGCTAATTGGTTACTATAAGGTTACCTCGATAACGAACTTGAGCTTCTGTCCAGATCGATTGCTAGCACTTCATATGAAGTTTCAGCTTATTATCATTTAAATTTTTTTTTGTATTTTTCTAACCAGTAATTTTTGCGTTTGTGTTTGATTTAGCCGGTGGAAACGTTGGCCTTCCAGTCATCATATAACCGTCGGCTCCCCTTTTTTTTTTTTTTTTTTAAACAGCTTTTTATTTGGATTTAAATCTGATTCGTGTTGAAGTCATTTTGGATTGAAGCATCTGCTAAATTGAAGTGTCTGTTTTTGGCTGTGCTTCTGTCAAGCTGTTGAGATGTAGCGCCATCTGATCTCCATCTTTTCCCTTTTTGTTTTTTTTTTTTTTGTTTCTTTTACAGGAAACTGAGATCGCTTCTGACTGCAACCATGTAAGTGCTCGAATACTCATACTTCTCATACTTAAAATAACGCCTTCGTCTATTTAAGTCCTTGTATTGAGCCTCCGAGGTTGCCTCATTTTTTTATTTTTTTTTTTTCTTCGAGTTTCTTGCTTCTTTTCTTTTTTTTAATGTGACACAAAAGCTTGTAGAATTTTGAATGAATGAAAAATAAATAAAAACGAACGACTCGTACCATGGTAGATGAGTATTTGAATGTTTATGTTCTCATTCATATAATAGGAGTCTCTAATATAATCAGTATACTGTGTTACTGCATGAGTAGTAGAACAATACGGATTCCACCATGATGATGATGATGATGATGATGATGATACAGCAGCTTATACAATAGCACTTGATCCAGCGCACCCTATTTTTGTGAGATGAGCTACAAGTTCCGTACAGTTAATTGTGCGAACAGTTTAACGTAGCCACGAGATACTGAAGCGGTGTCGTAATGTACGTGTAAGCCGTTTTATCAGCATGTAACCGAGACACGCTTACAGTAAACTCAAGCCCACACGTGTAACACTTCCGAACAGTGCTCAAGTCTCTATGGACGTTGGAGGTCTGAATACCGACGTATGCATCGATTTATATAAAAAAACAGAAATGTGCTCGCTGGTTTCATTAGCACTGGGTTTGAAAGTGTTTGTTTAAATAAATAAATAAATAAATAAAAAATCTTGTGCTATTGGTTCTGCTTCTTCTCCTCTACAGTTGCTGTGGAACTATAAACTGAATTTGACGACCGATCCCAAGTTCGAGTCCGTAGCAGTCGAAGTGTGTAAAAGTACTATACCAGAGGTCAGAACTTTTTTGTGACACATATGTGTATATATAATGTGTGTGTAATATAAATAAATAAAAAATATTTTTTGTCCTCTTCTTTGCATTTAGAGACTTTTATTAACTTGGCTAGTTAAGGCACATGGTTAAACCTGCCTGAGAAGGATAAATATTTGTTGTCTGTGTTAGGGTTGGTTGGTTTGTGTTTTGTTTTTGTTTTTTTCAATTTTTATCCAAATTGTTTGATCTTGGATGGAGGACGTTTTGTTTAAAAAATAATAATAATTATTATTTAATTTTTTTATCCCCCATCCAGATTAAAGAATGTGCAGCTGAAGAGAGAGGTAAAGGCTATCTAGTGTCCTGCCTGGTGGATCACCGTGGCAACATCACGGAGTACCAGTGCAATCAGTACATCACGAAGATGACCAGCATCATCTTCAGTGACTACCGGCTCATATGCGGGTTCATGGACAAGTGTCGAGAGGACATCAACGCCCTTCACTGTGGAAGCATCAACACTGGGGAGAAAGTGAGCCCGTTTCTTTTCTCTCTCTGTGTGTGTGTGTGTGTTGACCAGCGATGGACCGGCGTTCCCATCCACGGTGTATTCCAGCGTTCCGACTCCGGATCCATCGCAGCCCTGACCCAATTACTGAAGATGAATGAAGTCACGTCCTTCGACCAGCTAGTTCTTGAAATGTCTCAGGAGCGAACTTGTGCGCAGAGCATGGAAAAACAAACCCGTGATACGTTGCCGTTTAGGTAGCTAAAGCTAACGGAATACTGTTGCTAGGCAACCATATGCTGCGTTCAACAGCGGTCCGTACGCAGTGAATGAGCCATTTCCAGGCTTTGTACGTTGATGAGCTCCTCCTAGAGATTTCATCCGATCGCCGTCACATTCAGTCGGTCTAATCTAAAGGCTTTGGCTATGCTAAATTGCGAAGCTTTTGAGTTTTTGCTGCACGGGGTGGCTGTGGCGGTCTGACCAATTTCGATGTTTCGCTATGAAACAGGAAGTTGTTAGAACTCCAACGTATGATGTCCAATCTGCGCCAAACTTCATGTTCGATACGAATCCTGGCCTGAAGATCTCTGCATGCCAATACTCTGTTATAGTCATAGCGCCACGTACTGCAGCAGGAAATTACATGTTTTACATCGTGATACGCTCCTAACAACATATAAGTGATAAAAAAAATATATATGGAATGGCGTTTCCCCTGGCAGAGCAGCCTCAACGTGCATCCGGGGGCGAGGGCCGGTTCATCGCTGCTTGCAACTTTTAATTGTATTTATTTATCTATTTATTTATTTATTTATTTATTTATTTATTTATTTTCCTCCCTTAGGACCTGCATTCTCAAGGCGAGGTGATTGAATGTCTGGAGAAAGCTTTAGTACAAGAAGCAGAGCAGCAAGACAAGGTTCACCAAATCCGAGACGACTGCAAGAAGTCCATCATGCGAGTGGCCGAGCTCTCGTCCGACGACTTCCATCTGGACCGCTACCTCTACTTTTCCTGTCGGGATGATCGAGAGCGATTCTGTGAAAATGTACCCACTCTTTCTTTCTTTACATCCAACCCCCCCCCCCCCCCCATATTATCCACCCTGCCCCTGACTTCTTGCAGTACATCATTCCCTTTCGTTAGTGATGTCACCAAGTTCCAAGTAGAGATGATTGACTGCTACGTTTAGCGCTGGAATTCAGTTCATGTCGGTTATCTGTGTGAGAATATAAATCCACTCCTGTAATGCATGACGTGATTGATTTTTTTGTTGTTGTTGTTTTTTTTGGTGAGACTCGAAGCTGCACTGTGTTAATAATAAACGTATTTTCTTTGTCGCAGACCCAAGTTGGAGAAGGCAGGGTTTACAAATGTCTGTTCAACCACAAATTTGAGGAAGCCATGTCTGAAAAGGTAGGCTGTTCATGTACTACGAAGCAGAAGAGGACTTTAGGTTTGCATGCCACGCCAGTATAAATAGTGATCCACATAACTGCTACATACACAGCCTGAAAAAATCCACAGGAATGTTTTCTAGCAAATAACTTGTGGTGTGTGTTTGTGTGCGGAGCTTAAATAAGCACGTCTGTCCGCAGTGCAGAGACGCCCTGACCACTAGGCAGAAGCTGATCGCGCAGGACTATAAGGTCAGTTACTCTCTGGCGAAAGCGTGCAAGGCTGACCTCCGCAAATATCGCTGTAGCCTGGACGCCAACATGCCCCGAGCCCGAGAGGCGAGACTGTCGTACTTACTCCTCTGCCTGGAGTCTGCAGTGCACAGAGGTCAGCGTGTGTGTGTGTGTGTGTGTGTGTGTCTGTGAGAGAGAGAGAGAGCATTTCCCAATATACTGTATGTCAGCCATTACAGCATTTTTACATTCACTTTGAATCTGGGTGAAATAAAAAAAAAAACTGTTTATTTTGTACTGTTGGCTCTAAAAATAATATTGTTCAATTTTTTAAAAACAATATTATAAAGCTACATTCTCACATAATGATTTTGTCGCTGTACTATGAAGTCGTCAGTAGGCGGTCCTACTACTGGTTGCCATAATAACACTTGCCAGTGGGTGGCGCAACTTGCGTTCCACTTTTGACGCTGAAATGAAACGCTCTGGAGGGAGAGCGTTCGAATATAAAATTCACCAGTATATACTGGTGCGTCTCAAAAAAATTAGAATATCTTGGGGAGAAAAAACGAAAAAAAACTTATGTTTTAGATTCATTACACATGAAGTGAAATATTTCGAGCCTTTTTTTTTTTTTTTTTTTTTTTTTTTTTTAAGTCTCGATTATTATGGCTTACAGCTCATGGGAATCAAAAATCCAGTATCTCCAAAATATTCGAATAAAAAGTGCATTGTATCTGTATCGTTGGGTTACTCGCTCACGCTAGAATTTAACGCTAGTCTTGGGTCATTGTGTGACTGACGCCACATACCGGTTTATTTGTAATGGAAAAGGGCAGAACCGTTAATTGACGCAGTTAATTAAGCCAGGTTTCTGTTGTCACGGTGTCGTACTCCAGGACGCACGGTGAGCGGAGACTGTCAGGGCGAGATGCTGGACTACAGACACATGCTGATGGAGGATTTCTCGCTGAGCCCGGAGATCGTGCTGCACTGCCGAGGCGAGATCGAGGCTCACTGCTCCGGTCTGCACCGTAAGGGAAGAACCCTGCACTGTCTCATGAGGGTGGGCCGAGGAGACAAGGGGCCGATGGACAGCCAGTGCCAGAACGCAGTAAGCACGCCGTGACGCGCTCCGTGAAACTGAGCTTTTCGTGACCGTGCATCTCTCTGAATCTTACATTTCACACAACTCCCTTATGTCCCTTTTTTTTTTTTTTTTTTTTTTTTTTAAATTTTTTTTTATTTAATTTAATTTTTTTTTTTTTTTTAAACAGTTGATTCAGTTCGATTTTATTAGTGTAGCGTTTTTAAACAATGGACATTGTCACAAAGCAGGTTTACAGAAATGTCTACATAAATGTGACCTAAAACATCGAAAAAAAAAGTCCTAAAGGTAGACAAAGAGAACCCGATTAAACAAACGAGACAAAAATATTATACTTGCTCATTTAATTACTGAGGAAAATGAGCCGGAAGTATGCGAACCTCTCGGATTGACCGTTTCATTTGAAGCTGAAATTCGAGTCCGGTGTTTTCAATGACTGGGGGATGACTATTGGGTGTGGCTGGGCGCTCTGTTTTATTTAAAGAACGGAACAGATCCAGTTGTGTAGTGTGTGAATCTGACGATTTTTTCCGTATTTCAAGCAGCACTGAGTATAAATTCCAAATATTAAAATTTAAAATGTATCCAAGAAAAGGTTTAATTTATATGATTAAAGCTGTTTCTACGTGTGTGTGTGTGTGTGTGTGTGTGTGTGTGTGTGTTGCAGCTCCAGGCACTCATCCAATCTGCTGACCCTGGTGCTGATTACCGCATTGACCGGGCTCTCAATGAAGCGTGCGAGTCTGTAATACAGACAGCTTGCAAACACATCCGCAACGGAGATCCCATGTGAGTTCCGTCAAACTGACCCGACGACAACAAAACAAAATCGCAAATCAAAAGTGGATCAAAGCAAACTGTCTCATGTTGCATACGTACCCTGAATCATGTTCTACTCAGCAATACTCGTTAAAATGTCGTAGATGTAAGTGACCAGAGCGCGCGCGCTCTCTCTCTCTCTCTCTCTCTCTCTCTCTCTCTCTCTCTCTCTCTCTCTCTCTCTCTCTCTCTCTCTCTCTCTCTCTCTCTCTCTCTCTCTCTCTCTCTCTCTCTCTCTCTCTCTGTGTGTGTGTGTAGGATCCTCTCGTGTCTAATGGAGCATCTCTACACAGAAAAGATGGTAGAGGACTGCGAGCACAGGCTGCTGGAGCTACAGTACTTCATCTCCAGAGACTGGAAGTGAGTCACCTAATGAAATCTAATATATGACACAGGATGGGTGTTTTTCTTTTTTTTTTTTTCTTTCCCTTTTAAAGCAAAGTAATGGCTGTAAAGCCGTGTGAGGAAGGGCTCGAGAGTAAAATGTGAAAGGGCTTGCAGGGAAATGTGTGAAATGTTTCCTCATGTTGTGCTTGGAATTATTCTAACTAAAACCGTACTCAAAACAGATCACGAGCTAGTTATCAGATAATCAGCAGATATGCGAGTTCCCAGGCCCATTAGGGCCTTATGTATCTCTTTTTTAATAATTTTATTCTAAAATATATTCTGCCAGATTTACAAACATTAACGGTAGCGCTATTTTCTTCGTACTCGCATGCAAATATTTATTTATTTATTTATTTAGGATTAATTCCAATGGCCCATAAAGTTCAAGGTGTGTTTGTGTGTGCAACCCGACAGCTCATTTGCATTCAGCGACACCCACAAAAAACTCCGTAAAAGGTAAAGCTCAAAAGTGTAACACGAGGACAAAAGCGTGGCAGCATTACAGCACCTGAAAAGGCCAAAGTCTGGAGGCAGATTCCAGAAAAGGTGAATGAGGTGTGAATTAAGTGAGGTTACGGGAAACCGAGGGAAGAAAAGGTGTCTACGGTGTACCCAGGTGATCGTGGACGCCACACAGGGAAGCTGCTATGTTTAACTGCTGTACGTGTCTCTGTGTCTGTCGGAATCTCGACGCTTTGCATTGCACTGTTCTTTCATCCGTGTTTCCGCTTCACTGGATTTTCCAGTTTCTGTTTTTTAAAAAAAAAAAAAAAAAGGTAATTTATCCTACTAATAGCACAGGATATATAATAATATATATATATATAATATAATTCAGGATCGAGTAGCGCCCATCAGTTACAACATAGTGCACATTAGTTAGGGAGAGAGAGAGACCTATGTATTAAACAAAACCATTTTTAATTATCGGGGGTTTTTTTTTTTTTTCCTTTCCAAAAAAAAAAAAAACCCTCAGTATATCAGCAGTGTACTGAACCTGCTTATTCACAAATTTAGAAATAGATGTTTGTGCACCCCTTGTGTTGAATTCCTACCTAGATAGATAGTTTGTCACGACAAACTTTGATGTTGGCTTGAGAAAGCAAGTCTGAAATGGATGGATGGATGGATAGCTTAGAAATATTGATGGATAGAGGGATAGATAACATGCTAATAGTTGTAGAGTTGGATGGATAGATGGATAACTTAGAAATATTGAACCCCACTGAACACCTTTGGCATAAACCGGAACACCCAACGGTGCACCAGGCCTCCTCATTCAGCATCACTACCTGACCTCACGAGCGCGATTGAAGCTGAATGAACACGCATCCCCCCACAGCCACGCTCCAAAATCTAGTGGAAAGCCTTCCCAGAAGAGTGGAGCGTATTATAAGAGCAAAGGGGGAACAACTCCATGTTAATGCCTATGGGTTTGGAATGAGCGTATGGGTGTGATGGTCAGGTGTCCACATACTTTTGGCCGTGTAATGTAGATCACTTGGTTTGGTCAATGGGCCTTTTACTGTTTTTAATTAAAATCAATGTTTGATGCTCGGAGCTTTCTGTTCAGCTCCAGCTTGAGCCATGGCATTTGCAAGTTGACCCTCTCAATCAGTGCACCGCTCTCGTCTTTTTAACGTGAAAGAGGGGCACGTTTGCGCTCCGCGCCGTTTCACAGTCCATTAGGTACAAGTACTTTTAAATTAGAGCACTTAGAGAATCGGCAGTTTGGTGCAATAACCCATCGATACCGAGTGCCCACTCCACCTGCTGCTCTGAAGTGTTTGTGTGCTTCTGCTTTAGGAGCGTCAGCTTTGTAGAGGAGAAGGTACTCGGTAATCTCTAAAACACCATGTTACATACGCTGTATGGCCAAAAGTATGTGGACACCTGACCACGCCTGTACGTGCTTGCTGAACATCCTGTTCCAGATTTAATCCCCCCTCCCCAACCTTTGCTTTTATAATAAACTCCACTCTTCTGGGAAGGCTGTCCACTAGATTTTGGAGCGTGGCTGTGGGGGGGGGCGTGTTCATTCAGCTACGAGAGTGTTAGTGAGGTCAGGTACTGATGTCGGGGAAATTGTAATGCTCCAGCATACGAAGATATTCTGTGTGTGCTTCGAACTTTGTGGCAACAGTTTGGGGAAGAACCACACACCAGTGAGATGTTCTTCTCAACTCCCTCAAGCCTCAACTCTCCCCTGAAGGCTTACGTTCGCTCACGCAATCTGCAATCAATCAACGACCGACGCCTAGTAGTACCTACTCGGCGTGGCTCAAGGTCCCTTTCAAGAACATTCAAACCAACAGTTCATCAGTGGTGGAATGAACTTCCAACCTCAATCCGGACCGCAGAATCTCTCCCCGTCTTCAAAAAACAGCTAAAGACCCACCTCTTCCGTGAACACCTAATCAACCCATAAAAAAATAAATAAATAAATAAATAACTCTGGCACTTACACCTCTACTCTGCACACTTTGCTTCTTCTGGAACTCAATTAACGGATCTTGTACGGTAGCACTGCTTGTATTGTTCTCTGCTTGATAGATCGCTTTGCTTGTATTTTCTCGTTTGTAAGTCGCTTTGGATAAAAGCGTCTGCTAAATGAATAAATGTAAATGATGGTCAGGCGTCCACATACTTTTGGACACTTTCGTTGCGATTGCCTCGAAATTCAAATCATTTCCCTTTTTCAGGATGTACTGCCGTTTTGTGTTCGTCCCCCGCCTTTCAAATGTATCATTTCAGCCTGATCTTTCCAACAGGCTCGACCCTATTCTGTATCGTAAGTGCCAGAACGATGCGTCCCGGCTCTGTCACACACACGGCTGGAACGAGACGAGCGAGATGATGCCCCCAGGCGCGGTGTTTTCCTGCCTCTATCGTCACGCGTACCGAACAGAAGAGCAAGGCAGACGGGTAAATGCCTACACGGTTACAACACCTTTTTAATCTCTTCGGTTATGTATTCACATGTATTATATTAAACAATGAACAGCGGCTGTTCTGAACTCAGCAGCTTGACCCAGAGTAATAGTGGCTCAAGGGATGCATTCGTTTTGTACCGAAACCCGGATGTTGGCATCACGCCGGTTCCCTCGACAAAAACCCAGTAAGGTTTTCGACAAACTTGATTTGAAAACATTTTCCATAATACGGACTTACTCCCTTGGAAGAATCTTCATCCAATTTTTTAAATTGATTAATTTATTTTTTTAAATTGTGCACGGTAAACCTGAACCGATTCATCTGCAAAGACTTTACCTGTTCGGCGCGACGACCTTTAATGTTGCCAACAACGTCTGTAGTCTCATTTAGTAACCGACTTTTTCAATAGATATAAAAAGCATTTTCAGGCTTTTAACCAAAATCCCATTTTAAATAAATAAACACCCATTGACTTCGGGATGATGGAACCGGAAGGGCTAAAATGCTAACTCGCTACCAGGTATTAGTCATCTATGTGTGTGTGCATTTACTGTAATAACTATATAACAATAAACAACAACGGTGCTAGGCAAAACTAGTCCACAATCCGTAATTTTAATAACGGATGCAATAATAGTCAATGAATCTCAAACGCCACGAAGTCAGTAAACCGCGTTTAAAAATGCCGCTGTAAATAAAATTGTTTGCCGAAATGAATAGAATTGTTCGGTAGAACTACTGTACACTGTTCCTTGTGGTTTTTAAACTGATTTAAAAATGATTGTGTCTACTGGCTTGTTTTTTAAAGTTTATTATTTGTTTGTTTGTTTTTGTTTTTTGGTTGTCTAGCTCACGAGGGAGTGTAAAGTGGAAGTCCAGAGGATTTTGCATCAGAGGGCTTTGGATGTGAAGCTGGACCCAGAACTCCAGAAACGCTGCATGACTGACCTGGGAAAGTGGTGCAGCGAGAAGACCGATACTGGTCAGGTATGTAAAGACTGAAGTGCGTTCTGTAGATGCACGTTTTATTGCGCTCGCCGCTAGCGTGCATGTGGACGGCGTTTACATCGAGTCGGTTGTCTTGCACTTTACGATGCCCACGTGGCATTTAGCTAAAGTCAAAACTGAACTCTACGCACCGGAGCTCCCCGCTGAAATGGACGACGTACAGTGCGGTGAATTTACACATGGATATAAACACTTAACGCCAAGCAACAGTCATGCCAAATCATTCACACTCGCTCTCTGTCTCGCTCTCTGTCTCGCTCTCTGTCTCGCTCTCTGTCTCTCGGCTCATGTCGCCTTGCATCCCTTTCAGACCCTGTAAAGACAACACATACGTTCTGTGCCTTGCCCTAGCAGGAAAGGACAATCCTTGTTTATTTCTTTATCTACAGCAGAGGAGCAGAACCCAGGACGTTCTGTTAAAGTCTGTCACTTGGCAGCCATCTTGGCAAAGCTCCCAGGCAGTTATTTTCACTTCTACAAGACCTATCTCCTTGAACGCGGGAGAGATCCAGAAACCGGTCGACGAGACGATTTTCAGACGTGGTTTTGAAACCTGACCTAAATAAGTTCTGATCTTTGGCTCTGGTGATAGACCAGGCTTTTTTATTTTATTTTATTTTTATATTTTATTAACGTCTTCACCCACAAGGTGACGTCTCTTTCGACACAGGCATGGTAATTACGTGATACAACCTCCATGCTCGCATATTCGAAGCAGTGGGCTGTCTCTCTGTACCGTCTCTAGCAGAACTACTCGAATGAATCGCCGCGTTTTTGCCCCCTTCGTTTCCGATCGCTTGTCTTGCTGGTTTGCGTTCTTCGAAGTTGTCTAATGTTTGTGGCATCAGAAACAATTCATCTACGCGTACTTTGCATTTGCGTCTTAACTCCAGGGATATATAATCCAATACATATTTCATCAACAGACCTCTCTCGCTCTCTCTCTCGCTCGCGCTCTCTCCTCCTTTTTTCAGGAACTGGAGTGTCTACAAGAACATCTAGAGGATCTGATGACCGACTGCAGGGATGTGGTGGGAAACCTGACCGAGCTCGAGTCCGAGGTTAGAGGTTATTGATGTTTTGTTGTCCGTGCATTTTAGTTCAGGTAAATGTACGCTGTAACCCTGTGGAAATGCACAATTCCCCCCCCAAAAAAAATTAGTTCTGCCCTGAATGCGCTATTTCACATAACGGATGTTTACATATAGTCCACAAGACACAATAACAACTGAATTTACACGAATGAACCAGTTTTTTTTGTTTTGTGATGGTTATTTTGTCTTCTGGGAATCATGTAAATATCTTCTGTAGTTTCTGAAAGGCAGGACTAGTTTAAAAAATAAATAAAAAAATAAAAAATGGTTCAAACAAAATTTACACCGATCATCCTGTTCAAAAGTTTACACCCCCCTGGCTCTTAATGTATCCTGTGTTGCCTTCTTGAGCATCAGTGAACGTGTGCACCTTTTTGTAATAGTCGTGTACGAGTCCCTCGGTCGTCCACGGTGTGAAAATCCGGATCTGAACATCATATAGTCTGTTGGAAAGGGGTGAAATATGCAGAAGATGCTGGAAAAGTTGAGAATGTGCAGGACCTGGAGGATTTTTCTGAAAACAGTGGGCAGTTTAACTGCTCAGGACAAACAAGGGACTCATGAAGAACTCTCACAGAACATAAAACACAGTCGTGGATCATCCAGGTAACAGACACGCGGTATTAAGAATCGAGCGTGTGTAAACTTTTGAACTGGTTCATTTGTGTAAATTCAGTTATTATTGTGTCCTGTGGATTATATGTAAACATCTGTTATGTGAAGTAGCGCATTCAGGGCAGAACTAAAGAAAAAAATTTACGCGGTTTTATGATCCATTATTATTATTATTATTATTATTATTATGATTATTATGATTATGCTTAACATTTTGCAGATTCTGCACGCCGTATGTAAACTTCCGACCTCAACTGTACATAATGATTGTCTAATTTAAAATATTTTGAAAGCGAATTTTATTTCGGCCTCTTCACAGGACATCCAGATCGAAGCGTTGCTGATCCGAGCGTGCGAGCCAGTCATCCAGACCCACTGCCACGTGAGTGAAGCCCCTGTTGATTTAGTATAATTTTACCAATTTGCATATTTCTGTACATTTTATATACAAGTCGTATTGTTGCCTTTTTTTCCCCTCCTCATAGGATGTGGCTGATAATCAGCTAGACACGGGGGATCTGATGGACTGCCTGGTCCAGAACAAACATCAGAAGGAGATGAATGAGAAGTGCGCTGTTGGAGTGACGCACTTCCAGCTGGTAAGCTTGTACCTGTAAAGTCAGAGTTTTCATAATCAACTCTTCAGCACTAATCAGCCCTGGGGGGGGGGGGGGGGGGGGGGATTTTTTTAAACGACTTGCCAGCCTGGTGGAGTTTTGTATGCAATCAATTAAATACATTTTTAAATTCAAGTTTTTATATTGTCCAAAAGCAGAAGGCTGTGATGGACCAAGGGAACTTTTGCTCATAGCAGGGAATGCATTAACCTTCAAATAACTTTTGAAATTCCTCATTTGAGAGACGCAGCTCCTTTTTATGGACATCGTCAGTAAATTCAATACCTATTTTTCATTGAAAAAAACGCCTAGAATAATATTTGTAATAAATGGCTATAACTTGCTAAGGGAATGTTGGATGAAGACAGATTTTCACTGGGAATTTTCATTCTTTACTTTGTAAAGAGAAAAAAAATCCAAACTTCAGGAGGGTTTGTTCACAGTTAAAAACAAACAAACGAACAAAAAAGAACGCCAAATTACTGGATAAATCATCTATTCTCTGATGGATTATTTTATTTATTTATTTTTTTAATTGGGACGTGTAAATGAGCTAGATTGAAAATGAAAGTTCTCCTCTTTTAAAGTGATCTAGGGCACTTGATGCTGACTGCTAGAATAGGGTTAGAAAAACAAACAAAAAATACAGGAGAGTCGGGTTTCCCAAAAAATCGATCTGGGTGTTTAAGGGTTAAATCTCGCTTTGCTTGGTCCAGAGTCATCGGCCTTTTAAAGTGGATGCATTTCGTGTTCTCCGAAACCCAGCAATCAATCGTGGACTGGACATCCGAGGAGGGGAAACAGAAGAATGTGATTTGATCGTGTAGCAAATGGAAAAGAGTGGAAATGGGTTTGGAAAAGCATTTTTGGGGATTATATATAGCGTCGTCGTTGTCGTCATTCTTGGTAGAATTGATCTTTATTACGTTTGCTATGCACGTGATTGTGTGAAAGTATTAACGCTTTGTAGTTTATAAAGGAAAAAATATCAGCTGATACTCTAGGTTTCAGTTATCAGTATTGGACAAAGAAAAAGTGGTATCCTGCCATCTGTTTTTTATTATTATTATTTAAGATAGTGCGATTTATTACTGTTTCACATATTATTTAACTTCCTAAAACAATGTTGAACATTTTTTTTTTAAATGATCGGCTTGTTTCATTTTCCCAGATTCAGATGAAGGACTTTCGTTTCTCCTACAAGTTCAAGATGGCCTGCAAGGAGGACGTGCTCAAACTGTGTCCTAACATTAAAAAGAAGTATGATTCTCTCATGCTGTGTTTTTTTTTGTTTTATTTATTTATTTATTTACATCCTCTCTCAATAACTCTTTACTTTTGAAAGCATTGTAGAGGACTGATGAAGACTACAGCGACTGTGCATAATACCAATTTTCGACGGTAGTATAGTCGGGTTCAACTGTGGCTTTTAGTTTTTAGATTCGCTTTAGGTGCAGCGTTGCGTTAACTAGCTGCATTATTCATTATGTCAATGGAACGTTCTCACAAGGATAGTGAGACGCATGTTTAATGTACGCGCATTATTTCTGTCGCCATCTGTCTGGTTCACCTTCTCTTGCTCTTCACTTTTTCTCCAGAGGCGATGTCGTGTTCTGTTTGAGCACCACCGTGAGGAATGACACTCTCCAGGATGTGAAGGAGCAGCGCGTGTCCCTGAAGTGTCGCAAACAGCTGAGGGTGGAAGAGCTGGAAATGGTGAGAAATGTGACCACATACATTAGTTTTTCTTTTTTTTTTACATTTAAAAAAAAAATAAAATAAATTATTTAATGCTACACAGTATATTCTAGCGTACGAGAAAAGCTGCTCGTCCTGTCCGTTAACGTTTTAAAATTATATAATGCAATAGAATATAAAGCTGCGACCTTTACACTCCAAGAGTAAAGACGTTCTTATGGAGTTTTATTCAGCTTTAACACAACATATTTACAATATTTCTTTAACTAGCTGTTGGTTTTGTGGTATCCAAGTGTCTGCCATTATTATTTCCCATCTGAAAGGATGAGTAAAACTGATTTCAGTTCAAATCCTGTCCAAGTTTCGTTCTCATTAAAGCCTGTCCGGTGACACGGAGACCACCGTGGCATGAAAATTTAGTATCAGCTCATGCTCTTATATTTCTCACCTGCTTGTTTACTCCAGAGCGGGAAGCGTAATGGCGTTCCACAGCCCCGGGTAAAGGAGTCATGTTTCCTTTTATGTATTTTTCAGTCGGAGGACATTCGTCTAGAGCCTGAGCTGCACAGCGCGTGTAAGAAGGATATCGAGAGGTTTTGCTCCGCCGTGTCATTTGGCAACGCTCAGGTAAGCCGGGATCACCCGGCGTGTTAATTTGGGGATTTGCACGTCGAACTGTCAGCCACAGTGTGTTGGAGGTGGTCGTTATCGTTCATCAAAACATTTTTTGTAAAAAAAAAAAAAACTGAAGTCAGATATTCATTCGATCATTCATCTTCAGTCAGAATGCTACCCAGAAAAATGAAGATATCATATGCTGAACTTTCATTTGCATTGCTCGAGTACTTGTTCAGGTGACAGTTTCACATCTTCTCCACGTGTCCGTGAGGGGTTTCCTCCATTTTATTCCAGTAGGTGAATCGGCTACTCTAAATTGCCTCTAGGTGTGAAAGTGTGTGACTGTGTGTGAGACCCGGTGATGGACTGATAGCGACGGTGCTTTGTGGAGTATCTTTATTAGGACTGTCACGATAATCACATTATCGGTTTATCGTACGATTGGCTTGGCTATGATAAAATCGTCCCGAATTTCTCTTCAGAGAATGTCTCCCTCTGTTGCGTTCCCTTTTCTCAGGTCACCGAGTGTTTGAAGGAGAATAAACAGCAGCTGTCTCACACGTGCCATCAGAAGGTGTTTAAGCTGCAGGAGCTGGAGATGATGGACCCTGAGCTGGACTACCAGCTGATGAGAGTCTGCAAACAGATGATTAAGGTTAGTGATGTGTATTGTTTAAAACATTTACCCTCCCAAATTGCATTGGCTGCATTAAAGACCGGTAGGTACTCCCTGTATTGAAGAATCGGATAATGAGAGAACAAGGAAAAATCGTTTCCTCTCGATCTTAATTTCCACATCTCGTCCACGTGTCAGCGTTTTTGTACGGAGTCCGATGCCAAGAACATGCTGCAGTGCCTGAAACAGAACAAGAACAGCGAGCTAATGGACCCCAAATGTAAGCAGATGATCACCAAGAGGCAGATTACTCAGAGCACAGGTGAGTGTATAGCAACCATGTCCTACACTGCGAATATTAAACCTGAACTCTTAATTAAAAGCGAAATTATATTTTTAAATATGATAACATGCATCATCTGAAACGTTAGCTTATATTTTGCTCATGTCTGAGTCTAAAATTCACGTGCCCCTTTTTTTTTTTTTTTTTTTCTTTCCCCTCTTGTATCTCCGTGTATCATTCGACACAAAGACGCTCACGTGCAGATACAATCCGACAAATAAATAGAAACGGCTCGGGAAAGGACGGCAATCTGTGCAATTTGCAAAACGTTAACTGCAAAAAATCAAAATAATAATCAGATTTTATTTCCAATATGGTGTGTGTGTGTGTGTGTGTGTATGTTTACATGCGTTAATCAGACTATTTTGCAGATGTATACGCGCTCACAGTTACAGCTCCGTCACTATTTAAAAAAAAAAAATTTTTATTAGCAGCAAATAAATATTTACCACAAAGCGTCTTTCCGTAGCCCTATTCGGACGGGATTAAATTTCCATGCGGTCCTGGGAATAACTTCCTGGTTTTTTTTTTTTTTTTTTACAGGTGCTACTCTGGGAATGTTTAAAATCTATTTATTTATTTATTTCCGGCCAGTTCGGCCACCCCACTAGCAACTCACTTCTCCTGTGGCCATTTTTATCAATGAGGAGACGTGTGGAAAATAAATAAATAAATAAATAAAATAAAATACAATAAAATAAAATAAATTCTATTATAGACGCCCCCGATGATGAATGAATCCAATCTGAATAGGGCGTATGACTACGATGATGCAGAAGGAGCTTCTTGAAGTGAGGATTGACTGAAGCAGTTGGAAGTCCCTCTTTTTTTTTTTTTTTTTTTTTTTTTTTTTTTTTCCTTTTTTTTTAAAATAACGTGATGATGGTGATTTTACTGTAGGACGGTTTTGTCTGTATTACTGTAGCTGCGCTCTTTATACTAGGAGATTTGTGTGTGTATATAACATGGTTGTACTTCACTGTGTGTACATAACAGGGTTGTTTTTCTTTTCTTTTTCCTTTTTCTTTGTATTTAGACTACAGGCTTAATCCTGTGCTACGGAAGGCCTGCAAAGCAGATATTCCCAAATTCTGTCAGAACATCCTGAACAAGGCCACCGACGACGGTGAACTGGAGGGCCAAGTCATTTCCTGTCTCAAGCTCAAGTATGCCGACCAGGTACTGAGTATAATCATTACATTTCTTTCCCATGTGGTTAAAACACAATCTTTTTTTTTTTTTTTTTTTTTTTTAAACAGTTAATTTCTCTGATTTATATAGATTGGTGTTATCTAATCAGTGCTCGTCGTTTAACCTGTTAAGATAACGATTATTAATTAAGTGGCTGAGAATATGAACCCGAAGCAAGATACTAAAATCTTATTTGTGGCCATCATGAATAACGGTTAACGAGCCGATTCGCTATTAGTTACGACGATTTGCGTTTTCAAAATGCATCATTTCACGCGTATTCAGCTTAATCCTGCTATTTTGAACGAGTGGTAAAAGTATGCAAAAATCATAACCTCTCTTTAGATTTGCTTTAAATAGATTTTTTTTTTTCTTTTCTCCATGATTTAAAACTTTGATGTTCTTCGCCAGCGTTTGTCTTCAGACTGCGAGGACCAGATCAGGGTGATCCTGCAGGAGTCGGCCCTTGACTACAGACTGGATCCTCAGCTTCAGCTTCACTGCAGTAAGGAGGTGAGTGAGAGGCATGCATATGTACATGTACATGTACATGTACATTTCAGCCCCGATCTAAAGCAGTCAATGTGTGCACACACGACACCTACTATGTTCATTAGAGACGGACGCTGGAGCTCGAATTGGCCCACATCCACGGGCTGGCTGCTGGCTTTATTATTTTCTCTTTTTTCCTTTATGCGACGGTTTCATAAAAAAAATAATTTAACTGCGTTTGGAAAAAGGACACCTCGCCTCGAGTGTGAAGTGCGATAACGAGCACCCTGCTGCCGTGAGCAGATCCACCCGAGTGGAAGTAATGAGGAAACATTGAGCAGGTGCTCCTGTCGTCCTAAAAAAGCGCAACGGATACCTATTAAAGCGACCGTTGTGCATTGGCGTACGGGGAGATTACGTTACCTAGCATTACTTTTCAATAGTGACGTACGGTCAGATTTTACAGAAAATATCGGGCCTCGTTTATCAGACGGCTACGAAAAAAATGATCCGTAAAGGAGTGTTTACGCAAGAAACTTCCTTTTCCAGCCTCACGAGCATCAACTCTTTTTCTGAGATCCTTCCACAAACGTGTGTTGTGAAGATCAGACTTTGATAGATCCCTGTTCTTTAAATAAAACCTGATCGTCATCCCGTCGATTGAAAACACCTGACTCTAATTTCACCTTTAAATTAACTGCTAGTCCTACAGGTCTGCGTACCTTGACCCTCACAGATATGTAATATTTGATCAATTTCCTCAATAAATAAATGACCAAATATAATTTTTTTTTTTTCTTTCTCTCATTTGTTTAATTTCTTAAACAACATTTCTTTGTCTACTCTTAGGACTTGCGTGAAAATCCGATCATGTTTTAGGTCATATATGGTCTCATGTACTGTAATTATAATCGACTCAAAAGTACGACGTTGATTAATATGAAATGTAATTGGTGGTGAATTGCTGTTGTATAAGAGGAATAAAACACGTCAGTGATTTATTTAAAAAAAAAACGAATCAGGTTCTCACGTTGATTATTTTCCTGTCGCGTCATGCCTCTTTAGTGTTTTGTTCCTTTTGTTTGATATGGCGATAGGGAAGGATTTATAATGGATGGAGTGCGTTATTCACAGAGAAGTCCTCGTGTGGAAAGAGTAATATCCTGAAGCGAACAGTATTCGATGGGAGATTAATAGCGGAATACCGTGCGCCCGAGTCGTTTCGCGTTTCTCCTTCAATTTACCGTCGACTTGTTTAAGCGAATCCACACGCAGCAGTCTTCAGCACTGAGGTCAAACCTCATGAAAACGGTGTAATGAAGGTTTTCATCACTGTTTTTTTTTTTTTTTTTTTTTTTTTTTTTTTTTTTTTTTTTTTTTTATAAAAAGTATTGCATACCCTCACCTTAATCCACTGTAATTATTGCCATAAATTCCCCTCCATGTTTTGTCTTTCTGAAAGGAATGAGGAAACATGAAATGCCGATGCTTTATATTTCGTAAGGTCCGTTTATCGAATTTAGGAGACCAAGCCAAACGTGTTGAAGAAACGAAACCTGATCTGATTTGATTGTACTGCTGCCCTTCCTTTTGTGTAAACAACGCCGTTCCTCACCACGCTGCCTCTCTCTCGTGTCTTGGTGGGGTTTTTTTTTTTTTTTTTTTTTTGGTGTGTGTGTGCATGTGTTGTAGATTACCGAGTTGTGTGCAGAGGAAGCCGCAGCACAAGAACAAACAGGCCAAGTGGAGGAATGTCTAAAGACCAACCTGCTGAAGCTGAAACATGACGCGTGCAAAAAGGTAACGAGCGAATAAAGGACGCAGAGTGACTTCGTTATACGCTGCAGCGCTGATACCGAAATCCGAATACACAACCATAAGGGGCATCGTTTATCAACTTAAAATCTTTCCACTCCGTCTGTAGAGCATTGCGATGAGAATTTTGATGCTTTTCTTTGTACTGAGGGCGGGGGGAAAAGGGAATCCCCGTGTGTGTGTGTGTGAGACTACTATGCTGTTGTGCTTGCTGTATGGTTGTTATACCTTGAATGCTTTACTCCATTCCACCTCTACATGCCTTTCATTGTAACGCTTCTCACTGTTTATCGCTCTAGGAGGTTTTAAACATGCTCAAGGAGAGCAAAGCAGACATTTTCGTGGATCCTGTCTTGCACACAGCCTGTGCCTTGGACCTGAAGCACCAGTGTGCGGCGATAACCCCTGGCCGAGGCCGACGTGAGTGCGAGCAACCCGAACGAGTCGGCTTATCGGTCCAGGAGACCTTCCAGAATTTATCTGTGACCTTGTCAATCATGCGATACAGGAATGTTCACTCTGGTGGCCTGACTCCATTTCTCACTGCGTCCTTGTGTTTTTTTTTTTTTTGTTTGTTTTTGTTTTTTACAGAGATGACTTGTTTGATGGAGGCTCTCCAGGACAAGCGGGTGAGACTGCAACCCGAGTGTAAGAAGAGACTGCAAGACCGGATCGATATGTGGGGCTACGCAGCCAAGGTTGGTCCGTGTTAGGCGTACGTATGGTGAACTAGCACGATGGTACGACGTATTATTCCACAAGGACAAATTAACATGTTGCGGCCCGGGAAAACTCTTCGCGTAATGGTACCTACTATATAAAGTTTTGTACACTGCAAGTTCTCCTGAATTGAAATATTTTCTCTTGAGCACGAGTTCTAGCATTTAAAAAAATAAAATAAAAAAAGTCATCTTTGGCCGTTTTTATTTTAATTGCAACAGCGGCAGTCCCACCCCCCCCCCCCCCCCCCCCACCCCCCCGGGCCACCACACACAAGCTCTATTAAGATCCAGTTGGAACGCGGGGAAACACTTTTTTGTGCTCTGTGGCGGAAGAGGCGTCACTATCGGGACCGTCGTGGTTTAGATTTTCGGTTCAGATGCTAATTCAGACCAGCGAACGTCGGGGTACTAACACGGGTTGTGGATGCGGAGTCTGTCCTGGCTGACAAGAAAAATAAATGCGATCTGTTTTAGGTTTCCCCGAATGCTTTTCTGCTCGCTTTGTAAATCCTGAATGCAGCTTTAGGCGTTATTTATTTATTTATTTATTTATTTATTTATTTAAAAATAGCCTGCCCAAATGTTGCCTTCAGCAATTCATGGACGGTTTCTCGTATGTACGATTAGTGTGTGCAAACGTTTGCTGCATGCACATATCTGACCATTTTATTGTTACTATTATGCAAAATAATTGTTCAAAACTCGCATAAATTACCCTAGATAATCATTTGTGTAGAGTGTAGTAGTTATGTGGCATGACCTCAAACACGGTACGTTTTTAAGTAACTACAGCCAAAAAGCAAAAGACAAACTAATCTAATAATGAAGAAAAATAATATTTTGATGATTCATTTAACATAATGTATGCATGATGAAAAGATTAACTCGAGTTGCTAAATAATCATTCCTGATTATTAAATGATGTATCTTGAGTAATACTATTTCGCAGACTGTTATGCTCTGAGACTGTCATTTGATTGGAAGCGCTCGGCGTCTTCGTGGAATCTTTATTTTGATCCGAAGATGAAGACGAATCGGATTAACAGGCTAAATACCGTTTTTAGGAATTTGAGCCCGGCTTTAAGCCGATGTATTGTAGTAGGCGGGTAGCGCATTTGCTTCACACCCGCGGAGTTGGGGGTTCGAATCCCCGTGTGCACCGAGTTGGACTGTTCTTTGCGGGTTTCCTCCGGGTACTCCTGGTTCCTCCCCCAGTACAAAGATATATTCTGTAGGCTGATTTGGCGTTTCCAAATTGTCTGAGGGGTGTGTGTGTGTGTGAGAGAATGTTGTGCCTTGTGATTGGTTGGGACACCGTCCAGAGTGTCCCCCGCCTTGTGCCCAGAGTCCCCCGGGATAGGCACCAGGCTCCATGTGACCGTGTAGGGTAAGCGGTACGGAAAATGGATGGATGAATTAATAACACACTGAACATGGTCAGATACAAACATGCACACATCACTTTCACAAATTATTGCTAATATTTTTTTTTTTTCTTATTTTTTTTTCTTCCCCGCCCCTCAGGTGGCCCCAGCTGAAGGCTTCGCAGACCTGGCCTTCCAAGTGATGATGTCACCTTCCAAGAATTATATACTGTTGGTGATTGCGCTGGGCGTGTGCATCCTCTTCCTGGTGGGCTTGCTGTGTGGACGCATCACTAAACGCGTGACCAGGGAACTGAAGGATAGGTAGAGCCTGGATCCTCAACTCGTACATCTCGGACTCGTTCTTAAAGGAAAAAAAAAAAAAAACAGAAAAGAAGAACGCCTAGACCATTTTTACCACATATCCACCGTTCTAATCCTGACCTGAGTGTCCTGCTTTACCATCCCTGACTCAGGACGCTGTAAGTAAACACATGATGGGTCGTTCTGCTCCATGCTGCCCCCTGCTGTGAAAGTCCCAGAATACACACATCAAAAGTCAACAGATTCGAGCATTCTGGGACGCTCATCTGTGCTGTCTTTTTGGGTTTTTTTTTTTGGTTTTTTTTTTTCCTTCTAATATTGATTGTTTTATTGAATGCTTGATTGACTCAGTGTGTGAACCACATGCCATGTTGGTGACAGATTTTACAAACGACTCCAACAATGCATTTTTTCCTAGGATTTAGGGTGGTAGGTTTTTTTTTTTTTTTTTTTTTTTTTTTTTTTTTTTTTTTTTTTTTTTTTTTTTTTTTTTTTTTTTTTTTAAAGCACTCTGAAGCATTGTACATATGCAGGTTTTCCACTTGGACGTACAGTCATATAGCTTCACTTTAAAAAAAAAAAAAAATCTGTATAAATATGGGGTTCTGTTGTCCCAAATCACTGGATCTGAACGTGTTAGGATTATTTGAAATTTCGTGTGAAAATCTGGACCGAAGATGAAACGTACATTTTGTAACTGTCAGAGTTATGTGTTATAATTACAAATAATTGAAGAATAACCGATGAAGAAAACGGTAGCGCTAAATCTGGTACATATTTACTCCTATTTTTAACCCCCCCCCTCTCCATCCAGTCTGCATTTTCACACTTGGCACCTCATGAACAGACGTCAGGCTCTGAGAGGAAATGGTTTCAAAACATCCCTTCCTGCAATTTTTTTTTTTTTTTTTTTTTTTTTTTTTTTAAACTTAGTTGTTCGCAAGGATCTTGTTGGTTTATGGTTAAACTTTTTTTTTTTTTTTTTTTTTTAATTTTTTTTATTGATGTGTAGGTGAGGGGAATTAAGATTAATTTCTCCAAGTGATTGCTCATTTGAACAACTTACTACCTATTCAGAGTTTAATAAAGCCTACAGGTGTGTGCATTGTCTGTAAAAGAGGACTAAACATCTTTACATATTAAAAACCAAACAAAACAAACAAAACAAAAAAAAACGCCAAGAGTCCTTTGGACCAATGTTATTAAAAATAAGTCCTGTATGAGAAGAGTACAAAATTCAAAGTGGCTTTGAATGCTGATTGAATTCAGTACTCGATGACTCGGCTTTTTAACTCCTTTTGAATTCTGGATTTCTTTTAACGAACCGTACGTTCACTTGTCGTCGTCGTCGTCGTCTTATTTAACGCTCAAAATACTCCTTCGCACGTTCTTTCGCAAAGCTCTTCATTACAAATGATCTCCTCAGTAACGACCTGAGTGAAAAGTAGAAACTTAGTCGGAAATTCATGTAAATATTTCTTTCTTAGAATTTGCTTTAATGACTTGAGCCGGCGTGGGCTCCAGAGGTTTGCGTAAAACCTGGCGATTCGTGTTGGGTCGAATCCGTCGGTGTCGTCCGAACGCTCGCTCCGTTGGACAGGAGGAGGCTCGAGGGAGGAGGCTCGAGGGAGGAGGCTCGAGGGAGGAGACTCGAGGGAGGAGGCTCGAGGGAGGAGACTCGAGGGAGGAGACTCGAGGGAGGAGACTCGAGGGAGGAGACTCGAGGGAGGAGACTCGAGGGAGATCTGATCTTTTGTTCAAGGGCGTTAACATGATCAGAAATTTAAATCGTGACCTAGAATTTGTCCAGAATCTTGTATCTTCAAGATGCATGTCTCTTGTCTTTGTTTGGAAAATTTTTTACATTTTTATACAAGTTCCGGATTTGGACACGTAAAGCAATTTAAAAAGTGGGGAATAAACTCCAGTCCACAGCGTGCAATTGGTCAGGGTTGCTGTAGATCCAGAGTCTATCCCAGAAACAGTGTGTGAGGTGGGAATACACTCTGAATGGGATACTAGTCCATCGTACATGTGCTCTCTCTCTCTCTCACACACACACACACACACACACACACACACACACACACACACACTCCTAGCCAATCCACCGGGATGTTTCTATGAGTGAGAAATAAATAATCTTTACCATACAACACGTTGGCTTGGTGGTCAGCGCGTTCGCCTCACACCTCCGCCGTTGGTGGATTTAAATTTAAGTTTGCACGTTCTCCCCGTGCGTCTGGGGTTTCCTCCGGGTACTCCGGTTTCCTCCCCCAGTCCAAAGACATGCGCTGTAGGCTGATCGGCGTTTCAAAATTGTCCATAATGTGCGAGTGCTTGTGCGATTTGTGTCCTGCGATGGGTTGGCACCCCGTCCAAGGTGTCCCCCGCCTCGTGCCCCTAGGCTCCAGGCTCCCTCACGACCCTGCCTAGGATAAGCGGTACGGAAAACGTATAGATGGATGGAAGTACGTACGATAATATAACATTACAACACCGCTGATACCTGTGACTGCAGCGGTTGAATGTAACGCCGGTAGGTTTGCAGTCTCTCGGTTAGCAGATCACGTATTCTTCTGAGGTTTTTGCCTCCGCACCCAACTTAAATTTGACCTTCCCTGGAAATCCACAGCGAATCTTCCGGTGGAAATCTACGTTGCGTATCTTGAGTAATTGCTGAACTTGTAGGTTTTCTCAGAGGGTAAGAACACTGGAGACCCTGAGTAGCATGTGCAATAATATTTAGTAAAGAGTTTAAAATCGCTGAGGATTTTAGATGAGCACAGCATCCTTTCCTCAACAAGGATAGATGAATATATAAATCAGCAGATTTTTATATGATTATGATAAAGAAAAGCAGGAAAAAGCTCTGCTTACTACACATCACTACACAGAACATTTCATCTGAAGGTCTTCTGAACGGTAAAACATTGCATTCATCTCCTTGACTGCTTTTTCTTGGGTTTGCTCTCTCTCTCTCACTCACACACACACACACACATACACACACACACACTTTATTCCTTTGTCTCTTTTTCATTTATAACCAGCTTGAAGATTGTTGTTGGGATGACATTATGGAAATAAATACAAAAGGGTTCTAAGGGAGGTTTTTTTTTATTTTATTTTTATTTTCTAAAAGTATTTCCCATGTGATTTGGACAATGTTGATGGTATTCTGTAAATAATAGAGCTAGGTGGTCCCATTTTTGTTGATTTGGTTTGGGTTATGAAGTCTTATGACTGTACATGCCTATATTTTGTAGATAAATGTCCTTGCTAAATTGTAAATATAGGTCATGATTGTATGGTAATAATATTTTTTTTTTTCTTTCCCCCTGAAATAATCGACAGTACAACTTGTTGGAAAAAAAAAAAATTCTTAGTCAAAACTGATTCTATTATTTAGTCTTTTACTTGGATTATTTGTTTGTTTGTTTGTTTTTTCTTCCCCTTCACGCCTGTGTAGATGGAGTTGTGACGCGGACTGCACTTTTGCTTTGTGTGTTTATTTTAAAACTCTGAAGTGCAATGATGGACTGATGCGTACAATTGTGTTTTTTGTTTGTCTTTTTATAACAGACAATAAACGTAAGCAAGAATGTGACCGAAGTAATTAATAAAAATGAAGGAAGGTACAGTCCAAGATTTCTGACGAAGACGTACAGACTGTGGAACCCAAACTGGAAACCCCACTGATTGATTGATTGATTTTTTTTTTTTTTTTATTCTTATTTTTATTTTTTATTTTTTTGGTACTGTCTGTAGAATATTATTCAGAATTGCTTACAACGGGGACTAAACCATCTTGTAAAACGCTCTGCCTGTGTAATTTGGAAATGTAACAAACTGAACAGATGGTGGATTTTTTTTTTTAAATGTCTGTACAGATTATGATTTGTGAGTTTAATAAGACTATATTCAGATTTTCTTACTTGTAGTCTCTTGTTTGTTTTTTTTTTGTTTGTTTGTTTTTTTTGTCTAATTCTGCATCGTTTCTAATCATGATAACATGATCCCAACGGGAAATGGGGACCTCAATACTTTCGCATACAGTACAGTATACGATCAGCTCCATAACTATTGGCACCGTCCTAGAAGACATAAGTGATTTGTGCAAAATAAACATTGCAAATTCAGAGAACATTCACGTACTACTTACCTGTTAGTGATGCTACCAAAAGTTCAAGGAAATAGCTGGAAAGCCAGCTTAATTCATTTTTATAGTTAAGTGGCAATTGGTTACTTGGCATCATTACACTTCCATAACTTCATACTTCTCATAATGTTGGATGTTTTTATATAATAATATCAAATAGATCCCACATGGATCTCCTAAACCCTGCACTAACTATACAAAGTTTACACCCATGACTCATCTGTCCTTCAGTGGAAAATTTCACTCTGATAGCATGAACTTGTACCTAAAAACTTCTGTAATTATAAAGACACTGAGGCTCATACTGAACATTGTTTCAGGACAATCTACTATTTTTTACTATAAAGCATATAATAGATGTGTAATGACTCATAATCGCACTGTCTCCTGTTACCCAGAAGAGGGTGGTGTCCATTTTGTGTCTCAAGGTTTCCTCCTGAAGACTGGATTTCTGTAAAGCTGATCTGTTCTCTATTGGACTTGGATGACAGTAAAATCTTGAATGAAAATAGTCCCGTAATGAGAAGTCACATACCCCGCCACTTTAGACTTGATGTTTATTTAGTACCAGCAACATATTCACAAAATGTTTTTTTTTTACTTTGTGTTTGGATGCGTTATTTGTGTTGCCAGGGCTCACGGTGGCTCACTGATTAGCACGTTCGCCTCACACCTCCAGGGTCCGGGGTTGGATTCCCACCGTGGCCCTGTGTGTGCGGAGTTTGCGTGTTCTCCCTGTGCTGTGGGGGTTTCCTCCGGTTTCCTTCCCCAGTCCAAAGACGTGCATGGTAGGCTGATTGGCGTGTCTAAAGTGTCCGTAGTGTATGAATGGGTGTGGGAATGTGTGTGTGATTGTGCCCAGGGTGTACCCCGCCTTGTGCCTGATGCTCCCTGGATAGGCTGACCCTCCGTAACCCTGAAAAGGATAAAGCGGTATAGAAGATGGATGGATTTGTGTTGCCATAGCCTTCCTGTGAGCTTGAACCAGTAAAGTAAATTTCCCTCTGCCATTTTACTCTCACAAAAAAGAAATAAAAAGGCGTTTACACCTGCAGAACTGCTGCTCACTAGATATTTTTTGGTTTTCACACCATTCTGTATGAGACGGTTGCGTGTGTTTTCTGAAATACTCAAACCAACCCTTCTGACACCAACAACCATGCCAAGGTCCGACAGATCATGTTTTTCTACCATTCTGACACATGCAGGTGTTCCTAATGAATTGGCCAGCGAGTCTACCTTGACCGACATCAGAGTTAAACCAGTAAATAAAGCCAGTGAGCTGCAAGGGGATGGGTGTTGCAGTGATTTGGTCGCTGATAAGGGCGTTCTTAGGCACAAAGCGAAGTTCTATTTAAAAAAACAAAAACATGATTATTAATGTCTGCTGTAAACAATTCTTCCATCGTGCAATGCAGTGTGCTAATAGTAAGTTGTGGTTGCTAAGCAACACAACTGACAAAGATAAGCTCATTCTATGGATAGAACAACAGTTTAAATTGTGACGGTTTTACTGGTTTAAAACCTGGCGCATCTTTCATTGCTTGTGATGTGGTTCAGCTTTTTCAACGCAGCTTAACCAATGAGCTTTTAGAACTGAAACTCTTCTTATACCGCCACGCTGCTGAATTCTCAATCCTGACTAGCCAGAATGATTCATTTTTCTAGAACAGCAGCTCTGACAGTAGTTCCGGCTGTAATTCAAACCACAGGATGATATTAATGCGCTCGTTCTAATATATTATAGTTTCTATAGTAACAACTCATGCACATGAACTCATTAGGTTTAATGTCAATAAGCTGCTTTGTTTCCTGTGGTGACTGTCTTTGGCCAGCAGAGGGCGACATTTGCAAACATTTTCAACTACACACGCTTTTTTTTCTAAGTAGGGTAGGGTTTATTATCATTGCCACCCGTTATAACGGCTATATATCGCTTTGGATCTGGATTCGGGTGGGGTTTTTTCGGTTTTGTAAGCTTTGGTTTTCCTTCATGATCTAATCGTCTGATTTGTTCAAAAAAATGAATTACTGTTCATAAATGAAAATTGTGATCTGTTATGTTAGGACTGATTTCTATTTGGCAGTGTTGGTTTGGCGGTTAAGGCTCTGGGTTACTGATCGGAAGGTCGGGGGTTCAAGCCCCAGCACTGCCAAACTGCCACTGTTGGGCCCTTGAGCAAGGCCATTAACCCTCTCTACTCCAGGGGGCGCTGTATCATGTCTGACCCTGCGCTCTGACCCCAACCTCCTAACATGCTGGGGTATGCACATTAAAGAATTTCACTGTGCATATGTATATGTGACCAATAAAGACTCATTATTTAGAAATTTTAACTGTGTGTGAGAGAGTGAGAGTGAGTGAGTCTGAGTCTGAAGGGGGATCTGGTAGGGTAATCAGAGGCAATGTAGTCCTGAAGGCCATGAACTTGGCCTTTGTGTGTGGTGTAACCCCCTACAGACTCACACAAGCAGCACACATGTCCATCTAATCACGTGGTCTCACTGCTCCGTTATTCTCTGCAGTGTGAATGTTTCTGTTCATACCCAGACACCCGGTCCGATTCAAACCAGCAGAGGTAATTCATCCAGTGTTTAATCCTGTATTAATGCTCTTCCATGCAAAATGCGCCATGGTGCTTAAATCACGAGAGAGAGAGAGAGAGAGAGAGAGAGAGAGAGAGAGAGAAATCCCTGACAGACTGTTAATTTTAAAAATTGCCCAGACACTTTGTTAATAATAATAATAATAATAATAATAATAATAATAATAATAATAATAATAATAATAATGATGATGATGCAATATAATTTTTTCTTCATGTTGTTATTATTATTATTATTATTATTATTATTATTAGTAGTAGTAGTAGTAGTAGTAGTAGTAGTAACCTAGTAGTGTTTTTGTTCTTATCCTTCTTCTGCTTCTTCTTCTTATTATTATTACTATTAATATTCGTAGTAGTAGTAATAGTAGTTGTAGCATTTGTTATTGTTCTTATTGTTGTTATTATTAATAGTAGCAGCAGCAGCAGCAGTAGTAGTGGTATTTTCGTTGTTCTTGTAGTAATAATACTCATAATTAGTAGTAGTAGTAGTAATATTATAGTAATATCTTGTCCTTATCATTAGGCCTATTATTATCGTTATTGTTGTTGTTGTTCGCTATTTGTTGTTTAAACCATTAAGTCATTTGCCAATAATTGTACATAACACATAAGTAGGATTATTATTGTTGTTGGCTACACATCAAATGCCTCCATGCCTCTTAGGGTAATTGTCCAATTAACAGCATAAGTGTGTAATTAACACCGTGAATGTGTCGTTAACATAATTAACAGAGTTAAACCACACAAAGGTTAACTCCACCAGGCTGCAGGAACAGACCGCGGTTTAATGAAGGCACGAGTTGTTTTATTCGGGCTCTTGGCGCCTATTGTAAACAACTTATTCACATTTAAATCAAATGGACCCTGGCAGTGGGACAGACGCGGGTAACACACACACACACACACACACACCCACACACACACACGGATGAGCAGCTCTCACAGCGGTAAGTGTGTTGATTTAAAATGTCTCAGTAATAATAGTGTATACAATAATATTAAAACGTCACATGATCACCGCCGATAGAAGCATTAAACACACCCACCTTCATTATTTATTATATTTATATTCACCTTTATTATTTCTCACAGCTTTTTTTTTTTTGTCGCTCCGACCTTCCAGCAAAATGTTACAAACAAATCCACAACACACACTGCAGATTTAAGACAAAAACACGTTTATTATAGCCTACATAGTGTGTGTGTGTGTGTGTGTGTGTGTGTGTGTGTGTGTGTGTAAAAAAAAAAAAAAAAAAAAAAAAAAACCCGAATAAACAATTTCATTATACAGAATAATTTCCTCCATGAGTCCTAGACTGATTTTTTTTGTGAGCTTTATTTTGACCATTTTGTAGGAAAACACATGACCACATTCCGGGCAGCGCATTCAGAAAGAGAAACCAAACCTAATGCACATTACACACATGTTCAAATGTGTACACACGTGTTCAAACGCTTTTATTTCCTAAAATAAAGAAACATTTCGATTTCTGGATCTTCAGACATTTTTTGTCGTGCCAAAGATAAATATAGAAGTTTTCCCTCCTCACTATAATTTTATAAATTTTTTTATTATTATTATTATTTTTTTTTAATTTAACCTTTGCATCTTTGTGATCAAGTCCCCCAGAACCAGAACCATTAAAACGCGTGTCCATAGCAACTATTCATTTTTTTCCCCCAGAACACAGTTATTGGAGGAAGTTTATGATAATCCACAGGAACCTTAAATCCGTGAGATTCTGTTCTGGAGGATGGACAGTCTATAGGGATTTTTAAATTATTGAAATCATTCAAAAATGTGAAGATTTAAGATGTAGATCGTGTGATTAAAAAAAGAGAGAGAATGGAAATAAAACATGTAGCCTATAATAATAAGTCTTAGAAATAACAATAATAATAATAATAATATATATTTTTTTTAAAAGGTAACGTTTCAAAAGAAACATAAATGAGAATAAAACAACTTCTATGCTTAAATTACAACAGATGAGATTAATGAAGAATAAAAACATCACTATGTCCACAAGTCTGAAGTACTCTTGACCCTTTGAACGCTGAACCCGACTCCTGTGTCCGACTCTATTCATACGAGCTTTCTACCAAAACTGCCCTTTAAAACTATATAAAGAAAACAAGAGAGTGTTTGGAAGTGTTTGCTCGTGTTCGGATAGAAATAGCAGAAATATTTACAGCAGGATGAAGAATGTTTGAAATAAAAACACAAAGGAATAAAGTCTGATAACGTGCTGTCGGATTTGAAGGTCAGTGAAGGTCAGTGGAGGAGGAGCGTCACGTGTCATTTCTTTCTTTCTTTTTTTATTATTCCTGTCTGTCTGAATGATCTTATTCATATTTATACAGGCCACCGTGTCTTACCATCTCCTCCGGTGATTGTTCACTGATGATGAATGGATTTTGCCATTTAAAAAAAAACAAAACAACAACAACCAAAAAAACACACACCAATTATTATTATTATTATTATTATTATTATTATTATTATTATTATTATTATTATTATTATTATTGAAGTAGCCGATATATTTTCTCTCCTCAGACACATCACTGTTAGGCTATTTATTTGAAAAAAAAAAAAAAGTGATAAAGTTAAGGCATTTTAAGACATTTTGAGCAGATGAACATTTTTGGGATGCGGAAATCGGTGTCCAAAATTATATAAATATAAATATATAGCTATTCATTAATACGAAGACTAAGATTCATTTTTAGTCCAGTGCTGGTTGATTTCATGCAAATCAACAAGGGTGATTCAGAAGAACACAAAATAAAGCAGATTATTTCATTCGGTATTTTAAAATAAAACAGTGTAAAGGATGAATCAGACTTTCTAATATCACAAAAAAAAAACTAAAAAAAAAAAAAAAACTAAGACTGTATACTAAGCTCCCTAACCTTGATTATTGTGAACTGTACGCACGCCTGTGTATGGATGGATGGATGGATGGATGGATGGATGGATGAATTTAGTGTGTTGCTTTTATAACGTGTACATAAACTAAAATAAAAATCAGAAGGAGAGAGAGAGAGAGAGAGAGAGAGAGAGAGAGAGAGAGAGAGAGAGAGAGAGAGACTATAGGAGCAATTACCCTGTATTACATAAATGGTGAGAATGATCATTGAATCACAGCCTTCACACACACACACACGCACACACACACACGCACACACACACACACACGCACACACACACACACACACACACACTTGCAAAGTTTGTTTGTTATTTCTTGTCCTGTAAAACGTGTCTCATGTCTCCTCTTACACTCTCCTGATTCCACCTTCTCCACAATGTGAACGATGCTGAAACTGAGATCAATAAATCTTTTCCGATTATCAGCAACATAAACTTTATTCCCTCCAGATCCGAACCTATACGCTGTCAGGGGAAAAAGGGGTACTAACTGTTCCTTTCCTTGTCGCTGGGGTGGTGCTTTTATCTTTTATACCTTTTAATATGTATCTTTCACCTGTAAACGTGGATATAGTGCACGGGACCTTTAATGTGGACCACATACAGGTTCCAGGTTAAAGAAAATGGAAGTATGTGAACTGTACATAAAGGTGTGCATGAGCAAAAATAATCACACACATGACATCCTAAATCCTACCATTTCTGTGCTTTCAAAAGTCAAAGTAGACTGTCCATCCTCCAAAACAAAACTTTATGGAATTAGGTGTCCTGAGGGTTATCTTAAAATAAGCGTGGAGTAATGGGGCTTGAAAAATATATAAATGGTTCCTTTTAAAGGTTCCTGCCTGCATGGTGCATTAACAGCAATGATCCTTCTACATAAAGCTAACGTATAGAGTGAGGGGAAAAAACTTGAAAGAATCGAAAGAATCATTCCTGACATTAATCTCTCTCTCTCTCTCTCTCTCTCTCTCTCTCTCTCTCTCTCTCTCTCTCTCTCTCTCTCAGTTGGGAAAAGCAGAGCCCGGACACACATGTGCCCCAAAGATTGTTTGTAAAAAGCGTATTGTTTAACTCTCATATAGGCTACTGTACATTTCACATGCATTTGTGGAAAAACGTGTGATGTCCATTTCACCATGCGCGTGCACATGCGTGCCAAAACTGAACATGACAATAAAGTAATCATGGTGGGGGGGGTACAACAACAACTCATGCATGACTAAAACGTGTCTAAAAACTATTTTACACGTGTGAAGTCCGTGTGAGTTTTGCATCCTTTAGCCTAGTGCATTTATTTCCAGAGCAATTCTGAGGAAAAATTAATACAGACAGATTAGACAGAGTATCTGTCTAATAACTGTAGAAATACTTTGTTACAGCCTATAAACCAATAGGTTTACTGATCACGCTATAATACAAGCTAGAGCTTTCGAGCTAGAAATAAATAAATAAATAGACAAATAAATAAATAAATAAGTATAGCTAAACCTAAAATGGTAGGTTTGATCACCACTCGTTTTGTCTGCGGTAAATACATTTCCTGCAGAGTTTCTAGTGAACAACAGAGGGCGCTACAGGAACACATGACCTGCTCTATAGGCTACAATGGATTGTAGTGGAAGATGACCAAACGACCAAATTCATTGTGTGTTTATAATTTTCACAGTTTGTGCTTGAATCATGATTTTTGAATCTTTTTTTTGGTGACGGTCCGTTTTATAACTAACATTCTGCATTGCATTCAAAGTGTTAAATGTGTTTTAATACAAACTGAGAGCACGAGAGAGGAAAAATAACCAACACAATTTGCACCACTAGTGGTTGACCCTGCATCTGTGTAGGGTGGGGTGGTCTAGGACAATATGGCCTGTTACTAGACCCTTGTGGTTAAGTGAGTGACAAGGGCTACATTTTTACTAACCATCTGACTAGAGGTGCGTAAATTTACTAGGCTACAAAATGTCTGCAGAAATGAACGTAATCGAGTTATGCCTCTTTTTGAGCAAGCCACTATATTAATACAGGCAATAATAAAACACGAATGCACGGTATATAACAGCACACATAAATAGAAATAAAAATTAAAAATCAATAATCGACAGCTGAACTTGAAATTGAACCTCACACCTTAATGTAGGCTGCAGGTTTAAAAGAAATAAAGAGGCATCAGGATATTAAAACAGCTGCACCTCTTCAACCGATTTAAAGGATGCAATTTACACATTAAAAATAGCTTTGAATGAGGTTAGGAAATTATTTACTCAATAACAAATTGTAAATAAATATTAGTTTGAAATATTAAACATGAAATCTTCAGAGCTCCAAAAAACATCAAACACCTGCATGAGCTGATGAGAGGTGCAATTTCCAGGGTGAAAGAGATGCGTAAAAATGAATAATAATAATAATAATAATAATAATAATAATAATAATAATAATAGGAAAAAGGATCTGTGTATAAAATTAGCAAATGATATTGAAGATAAGCTTACAGAATCAGAATCTGGGTTTTAAAGTCTTTAAAGTCTCCCAGCTTCTCCTGACTTTTATTCTTCAGCTTTTTTTCCCCATTTAATTCAATGCTTTTTCTTCTCTCCATCAAAGAGAAACTCATGGTGACTTTGCGGTGGAAAAAGTAACAGATTGTCAGTTTAATTAGGCTGTAGGAAAGCAGGACGGACACTGGAGCACTCCAACACAAAGGAATTATCATGACAAAAGCTGGGCGAGTGGAAAACCGGGTCAGAAAAAAAACCCAACAGAAGTCAGAAGCTGAATATGAAATGGTGTGACGCGTAAAGTAATTTTTGCGCAGGTGGAAATGTGCACATCTGCACCTCATGGACACGGACACTCAGCACGGAGGCCTACAATTTACTCTTTCTACTTATCAAAGAACCCTGTTATTCATCTCATCTCCCTTTCTCTTTCTCTCTTTTTTTTTTGTTGGATAATCAATAGATTTCATAGAACACGCGTGCCACTGAATGACTATAGCTGCACTATGCGCAAAACAAAAAGGACATTTATTCATGTAGTGGGAAGCTTCAGAGATCAATACAGCACGGAGCACAAGACATAGTGAATAATAATAATAATAATAATAATAATAATAATAATAATAATAGGCTAATAATACGAAGAAGTAAGAGATGCAGAAAAGGGAAAATAAGAAGAAACGTAACAATTTCCTCCAAATATCCATCCATCCATCTTAAAAAATAGATCTAATATCTAATCTGTTCTAATTTAATCTAATCTTATCGTTTATTTGCTTATTTATCCTTACCTGTACAGAGCAGGTTTCTCATTTAGGCTATTTTAAACCCTTTCCTCAAAATATTACTGAGTGCTTTCTATCTATACATGACATACTAAGTGACTAAAATATAGCTACTGTAATATTATTGTTCTTCTTCTTCTTTTTTAAAAAAAGATAAAATTAAAATCAAGAAGATCTGATGAAAACAATAATCTTCACAACCACAATTCACATTTCCTATCGTCGTATTACTCACAACACACGTCTCATATCATTGTCTAACATCATCATCATTTATTATTATTATTATTATTATTATTATTATTATTATTATTATTATTATTAAACACCTAGCCTACATACATGTTTTTTTTTAATCGAGCCTAAATGCATTGATATGTGCTTAGTATAGGCTAATATATTAAAAATAAAACCCCTTTGTAGGAAAATGAGTAAAGCCTAAAGATAAACAAGTTACATAACATGTTAACAAGGCGAATATTTAAAAAAAAAAAATGTAACATATATTTTTAAAGGCTCTCTTTTTAATAGAACATCAAAACGTTGATTATTGAGCAAAACAGGGAGGGTGCTCTAGTTGTGGATCATGTTAGTTAGTTAAATAAGATAAGCATGGCTGCCGGGAAAGACAACCCAACTCCTCCGTTTCTGTTATCTAGGATTGTTTTCTTTCTTGCTTTGCATGTGTGTTTAGCTAAATAAAATATTAGATGATATCCAGCCTAATTCCATCACTATCCCCCCCCCCTCCGCCTCCTCACTCCCCCCCCACCCCCACCCCCACCCCCCTTTATTCTCCCCCCTCCCACCCCCGCTCCAATCTCATTGATCCAGGAGGAGCTAATTAGCCCTTCCCGCCGTGACTGTGTAATAGTGCGCATGCGCACTGGGCTAATTCCAGCCATTTTTTGCAGGAAACTAATTAGCAGGAATAAAGACTGAACGGTTTTTTTCCTCCTTCGCTGTCGTCCAACACCGCTTTCTCCTCTTCCGTCTAACCAAGCCAAGTCGTCTGCGTTACAACCAAATACTCCTTTTTTGTGTGTGTTGTTTTAGTTTGTTTTTTTTTTTGTTCTTAAAAAGGCTTTAAACCCCGTACTACGGATATACCTCTTCTTACTCTTTACTACTAATAATCTAGAAGCTATCTGACCAAATGGAAGTACGCGAATGGGATCTATGAAGGCGGCGTGTGGACGAAGGAAGAGTAACGCAGACGTCGAAAAATGTAAGTTTGTTTCCTGTTGAATGGGATCTACAGGAAGGTTTGTGGTTTCCGGTGGGGTTTTGAAGGGTTTAGAGCTTGACTCTTGACTGTTTTCAGGAGTGGAAGTTCTTCCCGAGAGCGTTTCATTGCTCGGTTAGTTGTTTGTTTGTTTGTTTGTTTGTTTGTTTGTTTACCTCATTCTCTGAGTCGTCCTTTCTCTGTAGACACTTGAAACCACATCCCGAGTGTTTATTTGTGTACAAACATGGGCGGTGTGTAGCCTATTAACAGCCAAGCACAACAAGGAGTTGGTTAAAATGGTGTCCGATGTCGCTGGACGTCGCTCCGATGTAACAGAAGGAAGAGATCCGATACATAACAACATAGTAACAAGATATCGAGCATGTTCTGTCCCAAAAGTCCGATCTGAAACAGCTACAGAGGTCCGATCACAGCCCGGGACTTCTCCTTGTTGTCCTTCTTTATGCATTTTCTTCAGCTTTTGCCTGTGCGACCAAACACCAAGCAGGGAAACTTTGTCTGTGGGTAAAAACAAAATGTTCTCCAACAAATCTAAGCTCACTGTAAGCATGCTTAAAAAGATCTCCAGTTCCACCTTGTTTATTATTATTATTATTATTATTATTATTATTTTTGTCTGGTGTCTGATCCAAATCATCATCAAACTGACTATAATCCTCTGTCTGTAGCGCTTATTATCCATCATAGCAAAAAGCATGTCTTTTTCCTGTATGGAGAGTATAGAAAGGTTCCTGTGTATGGGGAGGGGATGGTGATGTGGAATTTTTTTTTTACACACACACTGGGTCATTCCACAATCATCACATCATGGTGGAGAAAGGAGGGGAGGGAGCGTATGCAGGGTCAAAGAGCCTAGACTCTCAGGTCAGAGTTCACTGTGTTGGAGAAAGAATGGTGGGGGGGAAAAAAGACAGATAAGTAGTGGTGAGAGCAAGAAGCTGAAGATATGAGCTGACTGCAGGAGGAGAAGAGTCGTTCTAGATACTGCATGAACGCCAAGGTGGAAATTATACGTGTGTGTGTGTGTGTGTGTGTGTGTTTCTAAATCTCTGGTGTTTGGTGTTCTCTGGAGCAGGAAGCATTTCCCTAACCTTAAAAATCCTGACACGTCGTCTACTCTTACTCACAACGTTTTGTGTCGGATTCGTTTCGGAGCTTGCACGACTCCTAGGCGAAGGGACTGTGCGATATTATTAGTATTTAATATCGATATCACCGTGAATTCTGTTCCTGGCTGTCATCCGTACGTATATTAAGACTGAATCCACTCCAGCTAAGCGGATGTTCGATTCTGATTTCTGTACGTCTTTAACGCAGAGCAGGGTAAATATTTCCCCGTTTGAGCTGGGTATTTGTTGTGTGTGATTCGATGTGATCACATTGTCATATTTGTAACAAACCCTGTTTGGTGGCTAGGCCAAATAGAATGTCAGACATGCGTGTGCGGTATAGAATCACACACTCTTCGGTTGTCCTTCTAGGATGCCTTTAAACGTTTCACGTAGAACCTGTAGAACACGGTAGAACCTTAGGTCCGCGTAGAACCCGTTCAGAAGAACCATTTGTTTCCCTTTTCTGCTAAAAACCTATTATGTCGTCTACTTTACATGTTGGTTTATAGACTAAATGAATAGATAATACGTGTTAAAGTTCGGTGTCACCGAACCAGTTATATCTACTTTCAGTCTACTTTTTCCAGTTTCTACTAGTTGTAAGATTTTTTCACGATTGCGTACATCTGGTCTCAGCATAATCAGTGGAAGTCTAAGGCGGGCGTCTTGTCTGTGACGAGAGGAATGACAATAAAACCTACTTGACTAGTGTTTAAACATGAGTTGTTATTCACAGATAATAACAGGCTTTAATATTTTAGTACGGTTCTGCTCATGTTGACGTCCGTGAGTAATTGTCCTTCTTGCTCAGTAAAGCACATGAACACGCATAGTTGAAATACTCGAAAGGTGTCGAAATGTGTAACGCAGCTGTAATTCTCATTCCTCGTGCCGTTGCGAGAACTAATAGTGGTCGTGTAGAGTCGAAGCAGTTGTACGTTTGGGATATCTTTAACATGAAACGTGACGAACGAAAGGAAAAACAATCCTGTGGCACTGAGATGTTATGTAGGGAGTGTTTATGTATTTTGCTGCTCCACCTATCGTCTTGGACTGAAGCGTTGCTGCAAATCAGTCCAAAGTTCTTCTAACTGATTCCGGTTACGATGAAACGTCTCTATCCGGATGGGCGTGGTATCTTCCATGATGACCCTGCCCCATACCCATGGCACAAGGGCTCACTGAATGGTTTAATAAGGATGAAAATTATGTAAATCATATGCTACAGTGACTAGCTGTCAACCCGGTCGAATAGGTTTTAGAGTGACTCCACCACCATCGTGAAAACCAGCCGAGGGAATGTTTTTAGGCAGAACGGCGCGCTTCCTGACGGTGTCCATCGACGCCAAGGTGCACCGAAGCTGTTCGGGCAGCTTATGCTGATCTAACACCTCACTATAATGCGCGGTGTTGGTTTTCCCTTTCATTCGTCACACATCTCCACACGTCATTGTACTCGCCGAGACTGGATGACACGTTAGCAGGGTGCCCATGTTCCTCCGTGCCACGATTTGCATCCCGCAGAGATAAAAGTTAAAGATGGCGTGTAGTTCAGCTGGGAGTTTGTACGTTCAGATGTATTAAAGACGACGCTGGTGGATAAATGGTTTAACGTTCTTAAAATGGAAAAAGTAAATCAAGTTCAATAAAACGGTGATTTCGGTGCGTCAGTGCAACATTCCTTTTTTTTTTTTGGTCTTCGTTTTGACACTCGTACCAGGATGGCGTTCTGGTTTCTGCCTCTCTAGTCTCCCCAGGTCACAGACACTAGCTGAAGTCCCCTGGATGAGAATTATTTGGTGGTGTGGTGTAGCATCCAGAGTAGCGCTCACTTATATTTTATTATTAACAGTGTAATTAGTAGCATAATATTTTTTTAAAATGCGACCGTGTTTGTGATTATTAAATGCTACAAATGTATAAGTAAGTGAGTAATTTATACTTTATTTATAAATAAATAATATATGGTAAGCCATATTTCAAACCTGCAGACCTAATAGGTAGGACATAGGTTATATATTTATTTACATGTTTATGTATGTAATATAAAGTAACACAGTAATCTATATAATATGTAACAACATAACGTAGGAATAATATCTATCTATATATATATATATATATATATATATACATAACACAATGTAGATATTATATAAAAATAAATTTCTTTCCCTCTCTATGTACTATGACTATTATTAATATGAAAACATATGAATAGTAATATTTTGCATATATAATTTATTATTATTATTATTATTATTATTATTAAAACTAGTATTGACCTCATAGGTCTTATCAGAAAAAATCTGAATTTCACATTTTCATTATTTTTAATATTAAAACACTTAAACACTTTAGCGGGGTGTGTGTGTTTGGTGTTGCCGGTCTCATCACAAACCTGACTGATGTTCACACTGTAAATGTAGAGTACTTTAGTGTAATGTGTTCGGATAGAAGTCAGGCTCTATTGTGTTTTTGGAGCTTGTGTGTGTGCACGCACGCATGCGTAAACTGCTGCCCTCTCTGCTTATCATAACAATGGCTGCGGTTAGTGTGCGAGCTGAACACACACACACACACACACACACACACACACACACACACCCTCTCTCTCTCTCTCTCTCTCTCTCTCTCTCTCTCTCTCACTCTCAATTGTCACACCACACAGTCCATGGGGCCCCCGCTTCTGAGCTTATGCCCCACTGTGTGTGTGTGTGTGTGTGTGTTACATTACACCACACGCTATCTACACACGTTTAATAAAGATGGACGCATAACAGAAACGTTTCACTGATTGAGTCTCTCAATTCTCATCAGATTCCTTGGCAAATATTGAGCCACACTGTGCTCTCTGAATAAAAACGTGGTGGAGAAATTGTGTGTGTGTGTGTGTGTGTGTGTGCGCTGTGGTTCTATGAGGTTTAAATAGAATTTGCAGCTTATCACAGAAGCTGGAGTCAAACAAGGGTCAACACTGTAGTGTTTAGCACGAGTGAGAATTTTACAGATGAATCTTCAAGTGGCTACAGTGCGCCTGAAACACACACACACACACATATATAATATTTAATTCAAATCATGTGCTGGTGAGATTATAACACCTAAACCCTTAAAGCCCTAGTTTATTACTCAGTAACTGTTCTGAATTATTCAGTAAGTACAGTGAGATTGTATTTATGAGGGTTAGGATGAGTCTTCGGCGTTGAAGAGGTTAATCATATAGGCTAATATCTTGCATATTATTGATAATATTGTTTTAATTGTTATCTAATTCACTTCAAAATAGTCACAAGGAAACTATCTATTATATATTCGATTCATATTTCAACTTAATGTGTAAAGAAAAAAACTGTGTAAAAATATGTATTTATTAATATGCATTTTCCACCTTAATAGATTAATAAGAAAAATAGGTTAATTAAAATTAATTCATTAAGATGGAATACGGCTACAGTGTACCATATTGTATTTATATTCATACTATGTATCTTGGGTGGTAAAAGTTAACCGCTATAGAGAATATTGAAAGTAATATTGTTGTGTAGAGGAATGATAAGAAGTGAAGAACGCTGGATTTACAGCTATACAAACATGTATTGTGCAACCCAACCGGTTTTTTTTTTTTTTTCTCCTCCTTTCTTTCCAAAATGTGCATCTAAGAGCATTATTTCTTGCATAAGAGTCATAACAAAGGTCTGGCATTCACCGTAAATGTGGCATTCGTGTTCGAGCGGCTGTCGTGTCTGAACACGAGGAACCAAAGAAGCGACTTGAGTGCAATCCACATGTGAGTACATGGTTATTAAGCATGAATGCACAGTCGAGCAGCAATAATGTAGAAGCTGCGAGATTACAGCCGTGCACAGGAGTGGATAACTGAAGAATACATCCAGCCATGAAGAACTGAAAACTGCTGCTGGCTTTTAAAAACACACCAGAGGTTTTGGCTCGAGACACAACGCTAGACAAACCCCCTCCCCACTAGTGCTCTGCTCCTGTCTCGTGGAACCGATAAGCCACAAATTAAACCGTAAGGGCGCGATAGAAAGAGAAGAAAGCAATCACCATCCAAAACATACATCATCTGTGAAATACGGCGGCGTCTTAATAGCACGGAGCCAACCAAATGCCTCACAACTCAAAGGACAGCGCTTGATCTTACAGCAGGACACTGACCAGAAACACACGGCTGAAGCACTTCAGAGCCAAAAGGTGGAACGTTATTGACGGGCCAAGTCGTGCCACTTGACCTAAATCCCATTTTCCGTCCATTTCATTTACTGATGACGAGAGAGAAAGCGATTAAAAACGCACAAAAACTACACAGCATGAGGGTCAGATACTTTTAATCCATTGCAAAAGATTTGTATCTGAATGCTAAACATGACAATGTTTAGTTATTATTTAGTGATTTACTTTTGCTTTATTAAAATGAAACCCCCTGGATTTCACGTCATGTGCAGTAAACGCTGCATTGCTCATCGTTTAATAACGATAAACAGGCTATATGTATTCTTGAGCGTTTCAGACTGATTCGTGTTAAATCAACATTATGACAAAATGGCTACTGATTATAAATACAGCAAATTATTCAGGGTGCAAGAGACCTTTACAATATACGCAAGAGGATGCAATTTTGGTTTTCTCCCCGAATTAAATGCATGAATCATGTGGCTCCAATTTAACCACTAAATAGACCTTGAATTGCTTTGGCAGTTTTATATAATAAAAGTAGCTCTGGCAGTAAAGAGCAATGAACTGAAAATGACAAAAGTGTTAAAGCCTAACATTTTATAAAGAAAGGTATAAACGGTGGTTCTTTTGGTAGCCGCTTCACTACTGATTCATACTTACTGTGTTGTATAACTGTAATAAACGACCCACTGATTATAGCACAGTGCTGTTTCTTGGTTCTTAGTTCTGACTCGTGAGAAAGTGGTGATTAATTTCCTATAAAAGCAGCTCTGCTATTAGTTTTTACTCAGGTTTATATTAGCGCGCCCGTTCTAATACGTTATCGTTTCTATAGTAACTAATAGCTCATTCACCGGGACTCGTATGGTGGTCACGTAATCTAATTTGAATAATAAACAGATTAAAAACGTGTCGTTATTTAACAAGGTAGAATCGTTTTTTTTTTTTTCTGTCTTGTGAACTTGTAGAGAAACAGAGGGAGTGGCTGTTTATAGCTGCTGTAACATAAGTAATAACAGGACCTAAATGGAACTGTATATTGTCTGGCACATTGCTGCGGTATAAGAGGAGTAAAACACTTCAGGACACACTGTTATAGGAGAATAATCCGCTTTAGGAAAGCAACAGCAAGGATGCTGTATGTCGGGCCACATCACACCACGCTGTTGTTGATCATTTTCCTATATCAGCAAATCACCAAATGTTTTATTCCTTATTTAGTCAATAGGCTTATTCTAGTGTAGCTAGAATGCTCATACACAGTTGTGTACATGCAAGCATATATAACGCTAGCACTTGGCAATCCCTTGCAATCGCAGAAGTAACGTAGAATCAAGTAAACTCCCCAGTATTTGCAGATTTTCCCCGCGTCATGTGACGTCATCATAACGCGCATTCAGCTAAAGTCCTCCTCGGTTCATGTGCGTCGAACACGAGTACAGCTAAAAGGTCTCATCTGCCAACAAATATCTCTGCGAAGGAGCGTGCAGAACTATTTCGTGCAAGTGCGATTTCGCTGATTCAAGCGGTTTTCCGCAAAAAAAAAAAGCACAAAAAAATCTAAAATTTTGAAACAAATTCGCACCGGAATCAAACATCGTTTGGCAACAATTACAATGGTATGAAAACCACTTTATTTTGAGCATCATGTTAAAATATTGGAGGACGTGGTGTGATCCGGTCTGTTGGGGCTAATAACATGCAGAAAGATTGTTTTGATTGTAACGGGGGGGTGGGAGGGGGTATTGTACTTTGCCTCGATTGACAGGGACAACACTTTATTCTACACTCATGATCTCTTGGTGATGGGACAAAACCTTAGACACTTGCACCACTTGGAGCTTCCAAACAACATATTTTATACAGTCCAACTGTACACCAGTAAAAAGACGTTCTGGAAAAGCTCATTCATTTGAATGGGAAAGGATACAATAAAGGAATTCAAGCCTGGGAGCAGTTTATTTGACATCCTTTAGTTATTTAGGTAAACTTCACAAACCTTGGAAGCATGAGCCAGTAGTACCTTTAGCAAAATGGAGGAACTGATAGATGTTAAGTAGCACTCATGCTAGAGATTTGCTTTGATATTAACGTTGGCTGGCGCACTTATAAAATTAGCTAGCTGGCTAAAGTTAGCACGACATTCCCTCCTAAATCATGCTAAGGCTGTATGTATGTATGTATGTATGTATGTATGTATTATTATTATTATTATTATTATTATTATTATTATTATTATTATTATTATTATTCACTGATTTCCTCTTGCTGTTGGAGTTTCAGAAAATGTGGATCATATCAGTAAAGTCATATTTAATGAAAAGATTTGGTGGTGTCCGCTCCATTTCTATATTAACGTACAACATATAAAACATATTTAAAATATAAAAGAAGATAAAAATATATTGTTTGATTATCAGAATGTTTAAATCCCTCAAATTGATAATAGAAGCAATAGTTTACATTGATCTGCTTCTTTAACTAAAACTAAAAAAAAAAAATAAAAAAAAAATGCTTTGACTGCGTTGGACACGGAGAGTCTCTCCTGATCCTCACTTTCTCGTTTTCTGTTTCAATCCTTTTGACCCTCGGTGTGCATTTCATTTTCTTTTTTCGGGGACTTGTCATTCAAGAAACACACCAGCTTTCCATTTTGAGGTCTCGTCCTTTGTTTGGCTTTCAAGGTATAAAATCTAGAATTACAGTCTTTTTGTTCTTAAAAACAGTGTAAAAGCTTCTTTTTCATAATAGTCCTACCTATTCTCTCTCTCTCTCTCTCTCTCTCTCTCTCTCTCTCTCACTGCCTGTCCTGACGGATTCAGCGTTTCTTTTTTTGTTAAGTCTTGCGGCCTTTCTCTCTCCCAGTCTCTTTCACTATTTTTTGAAGTCTCTTTTGCTTCCTGAATGGACTTAGTGTTTCTAATGGAAATGGTGCATTAAATCAGAGATCAAAGGCGAGCGTGAAGCAGAGGGGCAGCTGTCCAAACAGATGGGGGGGGGGGGATGGAGGGTATAGGGGTTACTAAAGCTTGTGTATACACTGGCTGGTACAGGTATTAATATTGATTGGGGCTAATTTCTGAAGCCTGACATGGCAGGAGGATTTGTCCTTCTGTATAGTTTGTTACTCTTGGGGGGGAAAAAAAATAAATAAATCAAATTCCTGTGTGATGGTTTCATCCCTGTGCTTGCTTTATATTTCTTTATGATCGAGAGAGTCTTAGGATTATTATTTTGACCGTTCCAGAAGCACTACTACTTCTCATGTATCTGGACAGATATTCCCAGCAAGTATGTGTATGCTCTTGATTGATATCTATGTGGCATGCTCCATGTGAGCGCTCTTCTTTGCTATTGTGATACTGCATGTTTGCCTGCAAAGCCATTTTACCTAAGATTGGGTTGAGCTTTAGTCGGCTAACACATCCGTAGCACGGTGCTAGCATCCTGCTCTGGCTTCCAGTAAGTTGCTTAGCATTTAAACTATTGATTTTCCTATAAGCACTTTAACCCTCTCCAGCAGCCAGGATCAGAAAGAGCTCAATATAACCCCCAGAATCTCAGCACAATCTGCAGTTTTACTGCAGGGTTGAGCAATTACCCCTACGTGCGTGTGGATACACACACACGAGCACACAGATTAATAAGAGTACCCACAACCTCCTACAACAGTACACGTTTTAACTTTTATGTTAAAACCAGATGTCATATAAAAAAAAAGCATGTTTCGGTATACGTTAGAAAAGTTCTTCAGTTGTCCCCTCGCGGGAACCCTTAAAAGGTTCTGTGCAGAACCCCAGACTGATTCTCTATCAGAAAAGGTTTCAAAGTTGAACTCCTTTTAGGATGTTAAAAAACCTTTTTAATTAACCAAAGAACTCTTAAAGAACTTTAAAAAAAAAAAAAAAAAAAAAAAACCTCTCTTCTAAAAGTGTGCTAATTTCTGAGTACAGGTTCTAGATATTACAAAGAAATTGGTTGCCAATAACTTGGAGTTTGTACCACACACAGGGTATATTTGGATAATTAAGGGTTCTACACTTTGTTCTACGGTTCCATATAAAACCTTTAAGGAAACCTCTGGAGGACAAGCTAAGAACTTTAAGCATTGTACATATTTGAAGATGAAACCTGTTTACTGTGTTTGCTAATTGGAAACTTCTTGAACATGGCAGAGGTAAAGGAACCGACAGGCAGAGATATTAAGTGAAAAGATTTGAGTGATTCCAAGAAACTTCCCTCATGTAATATTCAGCTTTTAGTGACGCAGCTTTTGCAAAGAGCTATTGATTGTAGCGTATTGTTTTCTGTCTCCTTGCCTATTGGTATTCCCTCTGTTATAGGAAGATCCATGATTTTACTCATCAGCTTTTGTTTACATGAGATTTATTTTGTGTATGCCATGATTAAGATGGGTAATACGTCTACAGCGGCTGTCGCGTAAACTTTATTTTTATGGTAATACGGAAAAGGAGTTGCTCAAACCCCATCTGCATCTCTGTTTCTCTCTGTATAGGTCTGGCTGGGATGAGAATGTCCAGTAACTGGGAGGATGGAGTGCTGTGACTCTGTCTCAGATGACAGACCCTCTGGCCCTTGTATAAACCAGCCTCCAGGGATCTGCAGCCCCCCATCTTCCATGCTACTCCTCCTACAGAGAGAAAACACCTCTCATCTGAACTCAGCCAGCCCACCTAACCAGGGTGACCCAGAGTGGAGGAAAGAAGTGAAAGGGCAAAGCAAGGAAGAACTGAGGGCTTTTGGAGATGGACATGAAGAGGAAGAGGGGATTGATAAACAGGTTGATGATTTTGCTGTGGGTGACTTTTTAGAGCGAAGAGGTGACATAAGAGAAGGGCATGAAAAGGGGGGTGATGAAGCTGATGAGGTAGAATGTCGGATCATCTACCAGGCTGATGGTTCTGCTTACATCCTGGAGAGCCAAAGTAAGCTGCCATGCAACGTGGTTGAATCCTCATCTCGTCCACCTTTTGTTAACACATGCCATTTCTCTTCTTCCCAAAGCTCTAACTTGAACAGCTTCCATGTCTTCCACCCTAAGAACTGGTGCCATCTGGCTGGTGATATTCTTGCTTTGCTGACCTGCCAATCCAAAGATAGAGCTCCTGCCATAACGGGTTCTTCTGAAGCTGAGCTGGCACTGCTTGGCAAAGAACAACCCGTCCTGGTGTGCTTTTTGTGTCGCCTGTTGTTCAGTTGCATGCATGCTTTTAGAGGTCATATTTCCCAGCACCACAGTATCATGCTTAGCATAGAGGAACAGCAATTGCTCTCGCTCGAGCACACCTGCGCCATCTTGCAGCCTGTAGGCCCCAGTAACCACCCACTCCTAAGCTTCCTAGAACCAAAAACTAGCAATGTGCCAACCAAACTAACAACCACAGCTTTAGGGCACAACATGGTGGCCATGCTAAGTCAGGAGGACAGGGAGCACCTCCAGATCTCTGAGCCAGGACTCCCTCTTCAGCCCTCTCTACCCGGAGTCCCCCTTCCTACCTCAGTGTTGAGCCCTGCCAAAGACCCTTCAACCCTGGGCAGAGAGGGCCCACAGAGGAGCAGCGATGATGGTGGAGGTAGCAGAGAAGGAGAGGAGAGGTTGAGTTCAGAGGTAGTTTCCACTGCGGAGGATGGTGCGAGCAGTATTGGCAGCAGTGGTAGACAAGGGCACATTACTGAACCGGCTCTTTCAAACCAAAGCAATCCCAAATCTCCCAACTCTGTCACAGTAGCAACCAGCTTTATGAACAACACCAAAACTCTCACAGACTCTGAGTTAGAGTGTGGAACAAGCTTTAACTGCCACGGCCCTGCTCCGGTATCCTCTACTGTGCAAACCTCGTCCACGGTCACTACTCCAAAGGAATTGTCCAACCAAGAGAGTGCGATGGAAATAGAACCAAATAACCTGTCAGAGAATTGCAGTGCCATGGTAAAAGAACCAAATGGCAAGCTGTGCAATGACAACACGCCAGATGTCACCAACTCTGACCTACCTAGTAACCATAGCAATTCTCAGTCGCCCACTGTCACCCCTCCTCTGACCCAGAATACCAAATCTCAGCTTGAGGATGGACAGGTGGATGTTGGGTCTAGGGGAAGTTTGTTAGCTGTGGGCGAGCAAGATTTTGTTGTTGGGCAGGAAACTGTCCAGGGATCTTCTTACTCTTTTGGGGGCCAAGTAAACATGGCACACTCGCGCAACTCCTGCAAGACTCTGAAGTGCCCCAAATGCAACTGGCACTACAAGTACCAGCAGACCCTCGAGGCTCATATGAAAGAGAAACACCCCGACTCTGAGGATGGACAGTGTCCATATTGTGCCAGTGGGCAGAACCACCCACGCCTGGCTAGAGGTGAGACTTACACCTGTGGATACAAGCCTTTTCGTTGCCAGGTGTGCCAGTATTCCACTACCACCAAAGGCAACTTGAGCATCCACATGCAGTCAGATAAACACCTCAACAATATGCAGAATTTGCAGTCGCAGACACGTCCAGACGCTCCAACAGTCCAGCCTAGCCCCCTGTCTCACACACACTCCACTCAGACCCCCTCCCCATCTCCTTCTAAAGTACAGGGACGCGCATCATGGCGGTGTGAAGTATGTGACTACGAAACCAATGTAGCGCGGAACCTTCGCATACACATGACCAGCGAGAAGCATACACACAACATGCTTCTTTTGCAGCAGAATCTGGCCCATATGCAGCGCCAGCACCGGCAAAATGCTGCCGAGCTCTATCCCTACTGCCAGCCCCAGACCAGGCTTCCTGACCCCACTAGTGTGATCCAGCCAGGTGGAGAATCCGTGCAGGAGGCTCCCCGGAAGCCAGTAGATGAAGACCCTCCAGAGGCACTTTTTGAATGTGCATTGTGTGGTAATTTTTCCTCAGACAGCTTGGTTGCTCTTAGTCAACACCTGGCCATGCAACGCTCACTTCCTGATGCTGATTGGAGAGGCACAACCGGTGACGCCCACCTTTGTCGGCTATGCCATTATGCCACACCTCTGAGGGCCAACTTCCAGTTGCATTGCCAAACAGACAAGCATCTGCAGCGCTACCAGCTAGCAGCACACCTTCAAGAAGCCAGCAGACGCCATGGAAACCCAGAGGAAGAGGAGGAGTGGATGCTCAGGTGTGTTGCTGCTGGTGTCCAGGTGCAACTAAGGTGCAACGCATGCAGTTACGAGGCCAATAGCATGGAGAAGCTGAAACTACACACAATGAACTCGAGACACAAGGCCAGCTTGAGACTATACAAGGTAAATTCTTCTCAAAATGTGCTTTTGAACTATGACAGTCTTAGTCAAACACCTTAAAGGGTTCTTCGGCTTGCAGCTCTGGGGGAATCTTGAAAGGTTATGTGTAGAACCCTACAACAGAAAGAATAGCTTTCGCAAATGTATTCAAGAACAACCTTGTTAGGATTTTGAAAGCTTGAACCATTAACCATCCAAACAACCTTTGAGGGTTGAATCTTCTTTCAAACTCTCTACTGATGAACAATTCGATTGGCAATTTTCTTCTTCGAGGAAGTAAATGCTTCATGATAAGCTAACTGGTTCTAGAAAGTTGCTGATTGTTTCTCCACTCTTGAACACGTAACCTAAGACTAATAATAAAGTGATTAAAAAAAGGGTTGTTATTTAAGAAAGAAAACATCTCATTGTTGATAAATATGGTGAGGTTTTCCTTAAGGGGATGTTTATTAAACATTTATGGACGGAGTAGTTTTCACTAGGTTTTCTGCCACGGACACAGGACTGTCTTCAAGAGGTCTTGGTGCATTCTTGTTTCTTGTTAGCATGATAAGCCTTTTTTTTTTTTTTTTTGTCTTATTAACTTGAAGAGAGAAAAAGGAGGGGCTAGTGAGGGAATAACTTTGTAGCTGCTATAACATAAGAGAAAGCAGATAATAACTTAAATTGCGGATGTTTTGCCACATGTTCTTTAACTAAATTAATCGTCGACAAATCGAAACAAACTCTTTGGGACATGCTGTTATAGGAGAATTATCCATTTTGAGATGGCAACAGTGGTAAGTTCACGTTGGGCTGCATCACACAATCAGCCACGCCATTGGTTCTTTTCCTTTTTCACTTAGTACTGCAGCTTTTGTGCTCCGAAACAAGAGTTATCAACTGCTAAGTTGTTCTCAGATTGACATCAATCTATCACATGAACACATGTTCATATTTAACTGGTAGATTATGGTTTCGCTGCAGTGTAGTCCGCCACTTTGGAGGCCAAATATATGTTAACCGTCAGCTGCGGCTGCACACCAGACAGTGCTTACGTGTGTTTCTTACTCCTATCGTCCAGCTCCAACATGCACACGTCCACACGCTCTACAATCTAATCTTTTTTTAAAACATGTAAACTGGAATTTTACCTTTTATTAACTTGTTATAGGTAAAGTTAAGACCTTCTTTCTCATTCATGGGACTGCTGGGACAGGCTAAGCAAGCTGAGGATGGAATTGCGATTTTGCCCTCAGGCTTCTGTGGTCTGTTTAGTAATGGAGATTGATGGTGTGTTATTTTTTCCCTCTTGCTAATGTGACCCATTAGCCCAGTACATATCCAATGAGTTTAGCATTTAGTAGTAAAGCAAGCAAACCGGTCTTGCGCTCGGTGTGTGTGAGACTGTGTTTTAAAGAACTTACTGTTTGTCGCAGCCCACAGAAGACATTATAATGTTTGTATTGTTGGATTCTACACGGCTAAATTAGCGCTAATTTTACGTAGGGAAACAAAATATGTTGGTTACGTGTTGGTAAGATGACTAGCTACTGTAGTTCAGAACACCCTGATGGGTTTTCATCTTCCTCTCAATTGCAATACACATGAGGTCTGCTTTTGAACGATTTAAAAGTGAGCTCTGGGAAGTAAAAAAAATAAATAAAATAAAATACTTGATGGGGAGGTAATTATTTTAAAGTAAAATGCGCGACGTGAAGTAAGATTTGTTCTTGCTGCGTGCGGTGCTGTTTTTTGTAGGTTTCCTATCATTTTAATGCATTACACTCAAATTAGGACGTAGGACGCTGGCAGATTAACACTCCTCAGGTATGTTTTTAAGCAGAAATAAGGCATTTTGGCAACAAAAAAAAAAAGAACAGTCTAGGATTGTACACTATGATTTTGTGTCTTTTTTTTTTTTTTTTTTTTTAAAGACAGTCAGTTTATAGCTGTATAACAAGTAACTTTGTTTATATGTCCTGTATACATCACTGCCTCTGCGTAGATGGTTCGCTGTATGATTCAAGTATATAAAGAGAGTAAATATAGTAATGTTCGGCAGTTGAATGTGAACTGTTTATTTTATTTTTTTATTTTTTATTTTTATTTTTTTTATTTTTTTATTAATGCAGTTTGTCTTGTTGGTAAAAATTATGAATAAAACGCACAAGCACCTGCCTAGCACATCTCTCTTCTTTTCTTTTTTGCGCAGTACCTGCAGCAGTTTGAGGAAGCCGTGTCTGACGGCGGCTCTCTGCACTGTGCGCTGTGCGATTACTCCACCCAAAACAGCCTCAGTCTGGTGCAGCATGCCAATTCGTTGAGCCACCAGAGAGGGGAGGGACTCCTGCGACTGCAGCGAATCCAGAACGGCCTCCAGGATGAAGAGGAGGAGCTTGGTGCCATCTTTGAGATCAGAAAGAATCACGGTAAAGATACTGGTGAGAGTGGGACGTGTAGAGGTTTGCAACGATTCCTCAGTTCAGTTTCTTGTAAGTTAAATATGTGTCGAATATTTAGGCAAGCGGTCTGTGAAACAGAAAAATGCGTTTTCAGTAAGAATTCAGGAAATTGCTAATTACATCTTGCATATTTGGTTGAAAAGAGTAAAGAGAGGTGTTTCAGGATGATCATGGGACATGCTTTGTCTTTTATTCTTTGCTAAAAGACAAAACAATTTATTATACTACACATTTTGTTAGTTGCTCTGTCTAAGAGGGTCTGCCAAATACAATATATGATGTATGCATAGTATATAAAAGTGGAAATGTTCCAATATTCTGGTTATCCAAATATTCTTTCAGTGTTCTATTACATATTTCCCTAATTAATGCCAATTTTCATGATCCATAAGCATCTATACATTTTTCATCTGCACTAAAGGGTGCATTTGTCAGCAATTACAGATTTTAAAATCAAATTTCTGTAGTTGCACAAAGCTACAGAGACAGCCGAGGAATTTGTTGTCAAACGTTAATTTTCATTTTATGCTTACGCAATTAAGTGGCACATAAATAACACTGCATAGTTGGACAATCTGTGTGCCTGTCAAATCCACAGCCAAGTGTGTCTGCTGTAATGCAGTACAGTTACTGTCAGAGTTAGTCTTAGGAATATTTGACCTGACATCGACCTGACGTGAGCTTATAATGAAATGTCAGACATTATAAACTAATAATGCTGGTGTATAAGATGTTATAAATGCATTTATAATGCATCATGAACGTAGGATTCATAGGAAGTATTAGCAAAATTCTGTCATACAGTAAAATATTTCTGTAGTTTGAGGTATTTAAATTCAATGGTGGTGTTTAAAAAGTATGTTTTCTGTTGCCATACAAAATGTTTAAATTAGCGCTCTATGGACCAGCCCTGGTTGGTCCCCAGTGTTGTGGTGCTGCTGTAAAAGATGGCAGAACGGCTGAGGGGGAGGGGCTGGGAGACAAACCGCAAAGCCGGACGTAAAGAGAACAAGAGAGCGTGTGGTTATTTACTGCGAGGTAATTGACAGGCGCGGGTGGCAGAGTCAATTAGCATTTGGTTCAAACCCCAAATCGGTTCAGCTAATGGCTTAAACGAAAGCTCAATCCCAGCATTCAGACAGAAGGAGAGAGAAAGAGGGAGTGAATGGGAGGGAGAGATTTTTGTTGAGAATGGCAGGAATTGATCGTGTTAATTCATCTGCCAATAATCAGACTTGTTACATCCTCACTGCCCAGAAGGAGGCCTTACCAGGGGCGGTGTCCAGTCAATGCAGCCGATAAAGGCCTCACCTACTAATGAGCAATGAGTTCATTAATGCTATCTAATTAATCTCTGCCGGGAAAAAGAAGGAGAAAGCGCACAGGAGAGAGTCACTCATGGCCTAATACACGTTGAAGTGAACACTGTGAGGTTTGTTTCGATTTGCACGATTTTGCGCGTCCTTAGGTTAATTTCTTGATTTGTTCTTTAAGGAGAAGCTTCCTGTAATGTTCGCTTGAAATGCATGAGAGATGCCTAAAAATGGTTTGGTACAAGAGAATAAATCTATCATTCAGCAGTGCATCACCAAATCAGTAAGCACTTTGTTCTAGTCAGGGTCACACTGGAATCCGAAGCCTGTCGTGTCCCAGGACCAGACAGGAGACCATAGAACAAGTTACTTTTTTAAGATAAAACAATATTCATGGCACCAGATTGTGGATTACTTTTGCGCAATATAGCAATCATATTTGCTTTGCAGTATATCAGAATATATATGTTGTTTTGACTAGAAAATAATGCTTGTTCAAGATGGATCACGTGGATACTGCGTGTGATTCATCGAAACCTTCACGATAATAGTCACGTTAGATGGCCGTGGGAGGTAAAATAGCCACATGGTGATTTGTTCAGTGATTTGTTCGAGGTCTCATTTGCATATTATAGCCTTCTGTGATGCCAGTAATTGAAAAGCCAACACGCAGTAGCCATTAACAAATAAAAGCCCTAATGGCAGCTTTAGTTCTTACCAAACAAATCCTCAAAGGAATCTGACAAATGTTCCCAGAGCATCGGAATTTTTATTTTTTTTTTTCCCCCTGATCAAAATGCATGGAGAAAAAAAAAAAAAAAAAAAAAAACCCACAGCAAGTGGTGACACAAAGCCTTTGGCTTGCGTTTCCGTGTGACTCGGGTGTGTAACGTGAAAGCTGTGATAAGTGACTGGCCTTGCTGAGTCTCTTAGCGACGCTGCGACTGAATAAACAGCGCTGGAGTGGATCACTGTGCCTCAATGGCTCACTATCGATCTCAGTAAGAACACCAGGGCATTTCCTAATTTGTAATCAATAACGGATCAATGGCACAGAGCATTTGTATACCGATCCCCGAGCCGAGCAGGAAGTGCTGATGAGGTGTGTGTGCCGCCAGTGCGTATGGAGTCTGTTAGCACGTGTGAGTGCATTTTATCACTTCATTATTGGCCAGGCTGACCTCACCGCCCCGATGCGGATTCGTTTTCTCTTTGATTCCTTTCTTTCTTTTGTGCGAAATGGAAACAAGCCAAAAGAACCGCACGGCTTTGATTGTACAAGTTTAATCAGTCTGGACGTTTGTTTTTATAGCCGGAGAAATTAGATCTCTCTTGTTGCTGGGTTTTTTTTTTTTTTTTTTTTTTTTTTTTTTTTTTTTTTTTTTTGTTTCCTCCCTTCTTTTTTTCAGTGGAGGAAAATTGCTTTGCAAATTCTCTGCTAATGATCTAAATGGTGGAAATATGAAACATGCATTGTGCTAAGTGATGATAGCTGCACATCATTATCACCGACTTTGAAAGAAATTACTGTCACTTGCGTTGTATTTCATGAGAATAGATATTAAATACAGTCTTAACAGGCGTGTATTAACTGCTATTAACGACTAATTCTCTTGAGTGCGTCCCATTTGTGGAAATTCAACATATGCCCTTTTTTTTGTGGCACATTTTTACTTGTATTTCTCTTAATCGTGCATTTCTTATCACCCGTTTTAACTACACATGAATGCACTTGCTCTTTCAGTCATTGTTCTTTGTTAAAATGTTCAACTAAAAGAATCCGCCAAGAGACAAATCAGAAAAACGGGCGTATTTGCGAGCGAGAGCGAGTGTGTGACGTGTCCAGCGGAGCGTTCATAAGTAGAGCGGATTTGACTCTTTCAGATTATGTGTCCTGTGTTTATGGCTGTGTAGGTCTGATAGGAAATCAATAGCACGGCTGTCAGGATAATTGGTGTTCAGCTGGCCTCTCCCTCGGTCGGTCTTTCTCTTTGTCATAATCAGGCTCTCTGAGAACTGCAAGCGGATCCCTCAGCCGCGCTTTGATTGGTCTGTTATGACAGCCCTCATGGCTTTTTGTCTCCTCTGGCTTTGGCCCGACTCTAATCCTCAAACACCTACCCAAATCAGCTCTTCTCCTCTCCTCCCCTCCCCCACGCCCATGAACAATCACTGCGCTAAAGAAGCAGAAAGCCAGAAAAAGCAGGCGAGAAGGGGACGACAGAGGGAGGGAGGGAGGGAGCGAGGGCTGTGGGGAGGACAGAGTGAAGGGAGTGAAGTGCATGTCCTGAGGCGCTGTGTCTTGTCCTCTTTTAGACACTGCAAAAAAGAACAACAGAGTATCTTTCTGTCCTCTTTTGTGAAGGTTTGTCTTTCAGCTGTTGTGAAGGAAGCAGAATAAAACTAAATGTAGTGGCGCGGTTGTGAACAATCCGTGTATGCTCTTTTTGAAAAGCTGCTAAGCCCGTTGTGCCATTTTCAAACGATTTAACAGTTCTTCCAATTTGGAGTGAAGTGCACTCTGAGTGAGTGACCCTCGTGAGCTCGTGCAGCATTATCTCCCTCCTGTGACTTTTAAACCCCCTTCGGTCAGATGAAGCTGCTGACATAATGGCAACAGAGCTTCTGCTTTTCTTTTGCCTCATCTCTTTCTTTATATCTCTCATCTCTTCTCTTTTGCTTTAGAATGGCACCTGCAAAGCAGTCGCTTGTCTACATAATTTGCTGTGTGTGTGTTGAAGCTAGTGAGCACCCTGATAGTGTAGACTGACCCCTATAGGTTAGAATGTGATCTCACACCCCCAAAACACAAAGACAAAGAAAGTCTGAGATACTTTTGGGGAACAAAAAAAAAAAAAGATGACCTATTAAAAAAAATATATATATATATTTTTTACAATTAAAAAAAAAAACACTCATGCTGACTAAAGTAACAAAATACACCGTGAAGTTATATTGTGGTCAACATTTTCTCTTCCTTTCAACCCCCCCCCTTTTAATTTTTTTTAGCAAACGTGAATGAGATGGAGTCACCCGCTGAGATTACCTCTGACCAGGCGGACCAGACCAAGCACGCAAGCAAAGAGGGGGAGAAAACGGGTCAGAATGAACTCCTCTTAGTGGCTTTTCTTACTTGCGTCCTTCTAACTCTGATAGCGCAAAATGTTTTTGAAAGCTGAGTATAGTGCATAGCCAGTTCCAGAGAATGTGATGAGGTTCATATCAAAACTGTGTGTGTTTTCTTTTCCTCCTTAGAAGCACCCATACATGGAGATAAGAAACCGAATGAGCCGTCTGTCAGTCCCAAGCGCCCTGCGTCTGGAGACACGGATGACACCGTACCTGCAAAACGCCCCCGGGCACAGGAAGAGATCTCCACAGAGCAGGTTAGATTAGACCTCCTCCCCATAGAAAATGTTTTTTTTTTTTTGTTTTTTTGTTTTTTTGTTTTTTTTGTTATGAATCAGTGTTTCACAACACCTTTTTCCACCAAATCGAACGTCTCTGCTTTCTCTTTCCTTTTTTCTCGTTTCTCTCTCTCTCTCAGGTCCGTCAGTGCCCATTCTGCCGATTTTGTCACACCGATCTCGGCCGTCTGAGGAGTCATGTAATGATCCAGCATGCTGTGCAGCCCACTCTCCGCTGCCCGCTGTGCCAGGACACGCTGCGCAGTGTTGCTCTGATGCGCTCTCACCTCACACACCTGCACAGTGTCACCGCAGACTGCACGCAGAAACTCATTAACGCGGTGAGACACGGTGACGGCGCCACGGGCAGATACAGCCAGCATGTGCCACGAAAATATCGCATTAACAGATGATGACCTGCTTCTGTGTAACCAGTTAAACTCTGGCTTTTTCGTGCAGGTGTTTGTGTAAATGGGTCACAAATATGAGGCAAAGGAAGCCCTCTTTGTTTCACACCCAGTATATAAACAGGTTATTATACAGATCTCAATAATAATGTTTCATTTATATAGCGCCTTTCCAGAGCTCAAGGACGCTTTACAATAGCAATAGAATGATGTATAAACACTGAATGAACAGTCATGGATCAACACAAAATATTTAAAACAATGAACAATCAGACACAGAAAGTGAAAAACGCAGTACAGATAGTACAGTCACTGAGAAAGATGCCTAGCAACACATTAGGACAAATAACACTGAGAAAACAGATACGTTTTAAGCTGGGATTTGAGCTCTGAGATGGATGTTATGATACGAAGGGTCAGAGGGTGTGAATTCCAGATTTTGTTCTCAGGTTTCTCTTTTTTCTATGAGGGGAAAAAATGACAAAGAGCAAAACAGGTAAAGAGAAATGAGGGCAAAACTATAAAGAAAACGGGTAAAAGTAGACGCTCTAATTGGGGCAAACGAGGCAAAGCTGCAGTGAGAATTTAACCAATAAAACACACAGAGGTGGAGACTGGAACAGGAAGTATAAGCAAATGGTTCTGTCACTATGACAACCATGATGCACAGTAGGGGGAACCAGATCGTGACAAACTGGGTTTTAGGTTGTATTAAGACAGTTTCGACAGCATTTTCATGACCCATGTGCAATAAGAAGTATGTTCTGATCAGAAAGGCATAGACACAATACAAAACTCTTGATGGTTGTCCACTTGTGTCTTTTAAAAAAAAAAAAAAAAGAGAGAGTCATGGTTAAATAATAATTCTCTCTCCTTTAATAGCCTCCCCTTTAAGAGAAGCATGCCAATAATCTTGGTACAACTTTTACAGAAGGAAACCAAACACAAATATTGAAATAATGTATGTCTAATGACAGGATGTGAGCTACATATGGCAAAAGTACATAAACACCTCATATATTTTTTTTTCAGAGTACATTCGTAGTTATAATAGCACTTGTTTAATGAAATACACTCAACATATTTAAAAACTACCTAACCTTTTGGTTTTGATCTGGTCTGTCTGCATTGTATATCCATCTTTCATTGCCCCCCCCCCCCCCCCCCCCCGTCCCTACACCCCCCCCCCCCCCCCCAACCCACCCACCCAACTCTTTCCTCCTCCACTGAGATAAGGTAATGAAAATAATTGAGCTTCATTAGTCCTTATCCAGTGCTAGGTGGTTCTTGTTACAAACTGTGCTTCCCAATTATGTGCTTTAAATTAAATGTGACCTTGAGAAGGTCTCTGTGCTTGGCTTCTATCCTCTAATGAAGCATCTTCCTCAAATGGTGGGCTTTATGATGATAATGGCAGCCATTTTGTTTTGTTGTGTGCCTCTCTAGCTCTCAGGCCTGAATTTCCCTCTGCCTCCCAGATGCATCGATTTCCACACTTTAAAGCCGAGGGGGTAAATGATAGGCCTATTTGGAAGGGAGATGTCTAAAGACATTGTTATATACTAGGAAGGGCGTCCTATTACACTTAACCTGTGAACTCTGTTAAGTGTTGCTCTCGTGACCAGAGTTCTGTTGTGATGTCTAATTGAGGGTTTTTTTTTTTCACAGCGCATTAAAAAACAAGAACTGGTCCAAATGGGAGCCAACAAAATAGGGGTTAGAGTTCAATTTCAACTAACTTGAGAGACTAGAATAGTGACAGTTATGACTGTAAAAACAACTGTTATCATTACAGTGTATGCCGTGTTCCACTCGTAATTGTTCTAAGGCCAGATTTTCTCCAATCATTAAAAAAAAACAAAAAAAACAGAACAGTTCTGTTAGCACCTTTGTGTACCACTATAACATTTTGTCCACCTGACCGTGCAATACGACATGAAACTAGTTCAGTGGTACTGTATTTTGTCCGTTAACCATTCATTTTTATGTTTTCACGGTATGAAAACATTAAAAACAAACAAGCCAGGGGTGCAAATTAAAGGGGAAAATGATTACTACATTTTTGTACAAGAATGCTCTTGTATACATGAAGGAAAAGGAAATAAAAAGATCAAATCCTCTACTCCTTTATTTTCGAGAACGACTCTTGCATTTAAAATCTCTTGCATTGCCATAATTATCATGTTGTAACTTATGTAGTTTACTGTTATAGCTTACTCACACACCCATAAAAAAAAAATCTAACTAGCATGGTTAGCGAAAAATACATTGTTTGGTGTAATTCTAATCAGTAAGCAACATGTTCTGTGCATTTGAGACTTGTCACGTATGATAAAGTTGCTAAGAGACCTAGCATTTAATTAAATAATAAAACAGACGTACGCAGCAGACTAAGCAGAACTTTCCAGATTGTCTGTTGTAGTCAACATAATGAGAAGGTTGTCAGACACAATGGCTAAAGATTGGTTTTAGGTAGAAAAGCTATCTATGATTCTACCTGGGGTACATCCCAAATCATATTCTATCATTCCCAATAGCGAACGACTACATGAAGTAAACATTGTAGTATGGTATTCTGACATACTAATAAGTCTAAGATGATACTGCATAGCTTAGCGAAATGGATTTCTTGCAGAGAACATGGCACAGCAGTTTTCAGTAGTATTGTTATGTCTTTGCTTGGTACTCTTGGTACCCAGGCGAAGCAGAGTAAGCAATTCTTATTCTATGGGTGATGAAAATAATAATCACGTTTTTGTTACTGTACCACACTGCTCGGTAGATAAGGTCCAGCTGGCGCCAGTCTTTAGCAGATGCTTAAAAAAATAGTATTGAACTTTATATTACATTATTAAGTGATCGTGCACAGTGCAGTCTTAATGGATAGATGTTCGCCTGTTCCTCTTCCTGGTCCTGAAGAAGTAATAGCATAATTACATGGTGTAAAATGCTGAAATGACTTTAATGCCTGGCAAGCATTTACTCCCTTTTTTTTTTTTTTTTTTTTTTTTTTTTTTTTTTTTTTTTTCCTCCTCCTCCATCTTTTTCAGGTGATTGCTTCAGATGTGCTGCCTGAGAAGATGTTTCTACCAGTGCCAGACTCTAATACCCAGCAGACAAAGGCAGATTCCAGCTGCAATGGAATAAAAAGACCTGATACTGGTAAGTAGGAGTCCAGTCTCAACTTTAATAATTAAGTCCCACTATGAGAGTGTGGTGGAATTTAAAAGCAATTTAACAGGAATTTATGGGGCGACTGTGGATCAGGTGGTAGATCGGGTTGTCCATTAATCGTAGGGTTGGTCGTTCGATTCCCGTTCCACGTGACTCCACATACTGAAGTGTCCTTGGGCAAGACACTGAACCCCAAGTTGCTCCCGATGGCAAGTTAGCGCCTTGCATGGCAGCTCTGCTACCATTGGGGTGTGTGTGTGTGTGTGTGTGTGAATGAGACACAGTGTAAAGCGCTTCGGATAAAAGCGCTATATAAGTGCAGACCATTTAACAGCAAAAAGATATTGAACAGCACATGCACGCTGTTGTGTCCAGTTCCTGCAATTAATGTTTTTATCCTTAAATATTCTCAGTTGGGCATAATTGAAATTGAAAACATTTGAGTCTGTAAGTGTATACAATGTTATTTCTTATAACATGCTAAAAAAAAAAATTGTTTAAAGGAATTTGTTTAGACAAAATGTGTCTCTAAACTTGAGAATTCGTTCGACCATCAACAATATAATGGTAAAATTTAACGGAGCCAGATCTGCTCTCAATGTGCTTGTTCTAAGATAAAAGTTTACACTTTTTAAAGGTTTTTTAAAAAAATATTTGTTTATTAGAACAAGGTGAAGACGAAGAAGAGAGAGTGACCACATGTCGACCAGAGATGGCAAAAGCACTAAAGCAGCCCTTAGAAGATGCCGAATCCACAAAGGAAAACACTGCTGCTTTCCCTTGCTGGCTGAAAGGCTGTAACAAAGTCCTGACATCATCTAGTGCCCTCCAAACGCACGTCAACCACTTCCACAGCCAGAGACTTCAAATGCCAGTTTCTGATCGCCATGTCTACAAATACCGGTGCAGTCAGTGTAGCCTTGCCTTTAAAACTGCTGAAAAGTTGCAACAGCATTCTCAATACCATGCCATCAGGGCTGCCACTATGTGCTGCCTTTGCCAGCGCAGCTTTCGAACAATACAGGCCCTGCAGAAGCACTTAGAGACTAGTCATCTTGAGCTAAGTGAGATCCAGCTGCAGCAACTCTGTGGCAGTCTGTTGATGACCGAAGACCTCTTAGTCTCTGAAGACCAAGGACTTGATGAAGAGCAGGGAACCTTTGAGGAGGAAAAGGTGAAAGAAGATGAAGAAAGTGACCTGGATGAGAAAATAAGCCCACCTGAGAGTGTATTGAGTTTAGCTCGAGAAGACGCTGAACTCAATCCAAAGCCTTCAGTTGTGCCTCAGAGAAAAGGGCCAAACCTCTCTACAGAGAAATTCCTGGATCCATCAAGACCTTTCAAATGCACCGTGTGCAAGGAATCTTTCACACAAAAGAACATTCTCTTGGTGCACTATAACTCCGTGTCACACCTGCACAAAGTGAAGCGTTCGGTGCAGGATTCTTCGGCTGCCTTGCCAGAGTCTGTCAGCAGCAGTGCTGACCACAAACCCTTCAAATGTAGCATTTGTAATGTAGCGTACAGCCAGAGCTCCACCTTAGAGATTCACATGCGATCTGTACTACACCAAACCAAAGCCCGTGCAGCCAAACTTGATTCCTCTGCATCTAGCTCGACTTCTGTTAACCCTTTGCTTCGTAAAGTAGTTTCAGATAATGCAACAGCCAGCTCCCCTACAGTTTTGAAGCCTACAAATGCTATGAACAACACAAGTTCTACTACTTCAGCAGCTCTTGACCAGACTCAGTTAAAGCACCAACAAAGCAATGAACATGGTCTTGTATCAACTATCAGCATTTCGTCACATTCTGAGGAGAGTAAAAAGAAACCAGTGGTAGATGTCATGTCAACAACAAATCAACATAAATTACTACAACAACAGCAGCAATTACAGCAGCAACAGTTAGCACAGGCTCAAGCACAGATCCAGCAGGAGCTACAAAAGAAAGCAGCTCTTCTTCAGTCCCATTTGTTCAATCCAGCACTTCTTCACCACTTCCCCATCACAACAGATACTCTCCTTCCACTGCAGCAGCAACAGCAGCTGCTGCTTCCATTTCTCATCCCAGGAGGGGAGTTTCAGATTAGCCCTGAGCTAAACCTAAAAGAGTTGAACCTCAGCAAAACAAAGCCTGTAGCACCTGAAAATTGTTCTGAGCCATCCCAGCAGGGTAGCCTTATCTCTTCATGTAAACAGCCTCTGAACGGAGTTGCAGCTAGCACTTCCCACCAGTCTGTGAGTCTGACTCCTGAGGACAATGTTCCTGTTCCTCAACAAGCTAGTGGACAGCTACTGACCTCTGATTCTCAAATTCACAAAGGCATAGATGGAAACAGTAATAAAGAAACAAAGGAGTTGCATAAACCCACCTCAAACAATAATATTGTTGACTTTAAAGCACAAGATGAGGTTGAGGATGAGGTTGAGGATGAGGACAGTGGAGAATTTTTCACAGATTTAATTCCACCAAGGGTAGCTCATGATGCACCTGGAAATGTTTCAAAAGCTTTGCTGGAGAACATAGGGTTTGAGTTAGTCATGCAATTTAATGAAAATAAGCAGCAGTATCAGAGATCTCCGACCGAGGTTGTGCCAAATGGACAGACAACGCTCAACACCAAAGAGGTGCATAATTCAGACTCTGTTGGGAAGCTTGAGTGTGAATCCTGTGGGAAGCGCTTTTCAAATGCATTGATTCTAAAGAGCCATAAAGAGCATGTTCACCAATCTGTTTTGCCAATACAGTCAGTAGAGAAATTTGCCAAAGACTACAGAGAACAATATGACAAGCTTTTTCCTTTTACTCCTTCAACTCCTGATGTTTCTCCATCTTTGCCTTCCCCTGCTTCACCTGCACTCCCTCCAACAGATCCAACTCAACAGAAACCTGTGTCATGCATTCCTGCCTCCACAACTACAGTTACTCCCCCTACTGTCTCGAATCCCCAAGTCCCATTAGCGCCAATCCCCTTACCCATTGACTTGCCACTTTTCCCTCCACTCCTCATGCACTCCATTCCCCTTCCAGCTCTGCCCCCTCAACTACCTGTACATCTTCCACCAGTCGAGGCTGGTCTCACATCTGACTTGGCCCAGCTTTATCAGCAGCAGTTAACTCCTGCTATGTTGCAACAGCAGGGTAAAAGACCTCGAACCAGGATCACCGATGATCAATTAAGAGTTCTGCGGCAGTACTTTGACATCAATAACTCCCCAAATGAAGACCAAATCGAAGAGATGGCCAACAAATCTGGCTTGCCAAATAAAGTTATAAAGCACTGGTTCAGAAACACGCTGTTCAAGGAGCGCCAACGCAATAAGGACTCCCCATATAACTTCAATAACCCACCCATAACAACATTAGAAGATGTCAAAGTGGATTCCAGGCCAGCCTCTCCTGAACTTCCAAGACCAGAGTTTTCAGGAGGAAGGAGGTCCTCAAGGACCAGGTTTAATGACTACCAGCTAAGGGTCCTTCAAGATTTTTTTGATGCAAATGCTTACCCTAAAGATGATGAATTTGAGCAACTCTCAAACCTACTCAATCTTCCTACTCGTGTCATTGTGGTGTGGTTTCAAAATGCCCGTCAGAAAGCCAGGAAAAGCTATGAGAACCAAGGAGATGGAGGAAAAGAGAGCGAGTGCAGAGAGTTTTCTAATGACCGGTATATTCGTACTGCCAACAGCAGCTATGAGTGCAAGAAATGCAACATGGTGTTTCAACGCATTTTCGATCTAATCAGTCATCAGAAAAAAGTGTGCTTTACAGATGACAGTGATGACGTATCCTGTCATCAAAACGAGCTTTTTTTGGATCCTAAACCTTACAGTCCGCATGACACCTCAAGTTTCAATCCACCACCCTCCAGTTCTAGCCTCCCAAACTGTACTGAGCTAAGCACAGATGGAAAGCCTAATGACAAAGAGCAGTCAGACCCTGACACACTCTCTGTTTCCCAGACCGAGGATCCTAAACCGGTGACACAAGCTTCTTGTGGCCCTGAACATTGTCTTGAAAATTCAAAGCTCGAAGCAGCATATAAACAGACAAAGCGTCCTAATGACGAGAATATACAGTCATGCTCTAAAATGAGTTCCCAATCCCCTCTGCATCAACACCAACAAACTAACCCATCTATGACCCAGACAAGCCCGGTTCCATCTCAGAGTTCTCAAATGAGTTCAGCAAGTCCTTCTACTAAGCAACAACACCTAAATCAAGCACAGCAGATGTCGCCTTACCATTGCATTCATTGCAAATTGAGCTTCCCATCTTTTGATCACTGGCAAGAACATCAGCAGATGCACTTCCTTGTTGCTCAAAATCATTTTGTTCCTCCACAGTTCCTGGACCGCACGATGGATATCCCCCTTATGCTTTTTGACTCAACCAATCCTCTGGTGGCAAGGCAGGTACTTTCTGGAGCTTTTCCACAGATCTCGCTCAATTCACCTACAACTGCAACCATTCCAGACTCAACTGTAAACTCCTTGAAGAGGAGGCTTGAGCCCAAATCAGGATCTAGTGCTCTGGAAAATGACTGGGAGCACAGCGGGGATGATTCCCAGCGGGACAAGCGAATGAGGACCACCATTACCCCAGAGCAACTGGAGATATTATACCAGAAATACCTCTTGGATTCCAATCCAACACGGCAAATGCTTGACCACATTTCCCAGGAAGTGGGTCTCAAGAAAAGAGTTGTTCAAGTGTGGTTCCAGAACACTCGAGCTCGTGAAAGAAAAGGCCAATTTCGTGGTCTGGGTCCAGCTCAAGCCCATCGACGCTGCCCGTTCTGTCGCGCACTGTTTAAGGCACAAACTGCCCTTGATGCCCATATACGTTCACGGCACTGGCATGAGGCAAAGAATGCAGGATTCAGCATGGCAATAGCTAGTATGACCCAAGACCAGGAAGGCTCTCAAATGAAAATGGATTTGTTCAATTTTTCTAACTCTTCACAGATGCCAAACACAAGTGATGGGCTGAATGGTCCAGACTCTCCAACTTGTAAAAGCATGGATCTGTCCTCACACCATCGGGATCCTAGTCCAAAGCCCCTAGTAAGCGGAGGAGTGAAGGACTTGGAAGGGTCATCCACCTCAGTCCAACAGTCTTTTGAATGTGGCAACTTAGATAACCATAAAGGTACTTCAATGAACATAGTCCCTAATGGAACCATTACTGATGAAGAAAATTACTCTGAGGGAAAACAGAATAGCATTGATAACTTGTCCTGTAGTTCTGAGAGAGAGGCTTCTTCAGAAAATGAAGACAAGATATCCTCAGGGCTGGTTAGCCCTGCAATGAGTTTCAATGCAAAGGATTATGAAAATGATTTGGTCTTGGATTATAGTGAGACCTCAAGCTTAGCCGACCCTGCCTCCCCCTCTCCTGGAGGTTCCAACAGTCAAAGCATAGACAGTGATAGACCTGGTCAAAGACGCTATCGCACTCAACTAAGCAACTTGCAAGTCAAAGTGCTCAAAGCTTGCTTCAGTGACTACAAAACCCCTACCATGTTGGAGTGTGAAGCCTTGGGAAATGACATCGGGCTTCCCAAGAGGGTAGTACAGGTGTGGTTTCAGAATGCACGTGCGAAGGAGAAAAAAGCCAAGCTCAGCCTTGCCAAGCAATTTGGCACAGAGAGTACACGCAACGAAAGGCCCAAAACAGAATGTACTCTGTGCTGTGTTAAGTACAGTGGCTGTCTCTCTGTGCGGGACCACGTCTTCTCCCAGCAGCATCTTGCAAAAGTAAAAGAAGCCCTAGGTGGACAAATAGACAGAGACAGGGAAGTTGAAGATTTTGCAAGTGTTCCTCATCAGATGACTGAACCAGAGATGAGTAATCTAAAAAAGGCAAACGAGATCATGGCAGTTGTCCAAACACAGTCCACAGAGAGTTCAGCAACCTCCAGTCATACTACCCCTCAGTATTCAAACCTACTGACTACTGGTTTACCAGGGACTGGCAGCAAGTCATTATCAAGCTCTTCAACAAAACCAGGTATTGTATTTCAATAAAATACTTCTCTTTTATAGAATTAAAATTTTATTGTTAAACGTAACAAAGCATGACTTTAAAATATAATGTATTTTTCTGCATTGTGGTTTCTTCTGCACTGGTTCTAAACATGTTATTTTTATGACTTTTACGTATAGATCCCATTGATCCCGCCTCAAACGGGCCGAGCAGCAAGCCTAACACGTTGTCTTCTTCATCCATGTCAGCGGCCAATGACAAAACCCCAGTCAGCACAAACAATTCTGTCTCACCCCCAAAGCCTATAGAGTCAGAATTGCAGCTCCAATTGTCCAAAGAGAGCAACTCTGAAAATGGCACGAATCCCTTGGAAAAGCTTGAAAGGGCTTCCGCTGACAGTGCTACTCATTCAAACTATTCTATCAGTAAGGAAAAACAAGAATCTTTAACACCAGCTGCATCTACACCAAAACCTGTCAAGGACTACAACGTTGATCTGGGTCAGCTCCAGACTCTGCAAGCAGCAGGGAACACAGATCAGACTCCCTTGCTCTCGAATCCCCTCCTGCCCTGTCTTATGCCAGGATTCCCTCCAATGTTCTCTCCACAGATTCCCGCAGCTCTCACTGGAAGCTTTCTGCAGCCCATGTTTGGTATGGACAGCATGTTTCAATATAGCCCAGTCCTGCCACAGGCTTTAATGGGTTTGTCCCCGGGCTCCATTCTCCAACAATATCAGCACAATTTGCAGGGTGCACTAATGCACCATAGGCTACAGCTCCAAAAAAAACAACTATTGCAGCAGTCCCAAAAACCAAAAGCTAGCCAAATCTCTGCTACAACATACTCTCAGGACATGGCATATAACAAAGACCTTGTCTTGAACTTATCCAAACCAGAAGAGAAGCAAGCCAGCTCAGATGGAGAAGGTTCCTCTTCCTTCTCCTCTGGCACCACTAAGCAACTGGATGATGGCTTTCTAATCACCCAATGTATTGTCTCCAAAGGGGCATCTAGAGAAGGAGGTAAGGATGTTTGTCTATACGACTGCCTTGCCTGTGAGATCTCTCTCAATGGGAATGAAGAGCTCATTCAGCACCTGGAGTACCGTCAGCACAGACAGAGAGCAGTGGAGCACCTGAATGCCAAAGAGCATGCCTCTCGCCTCTTACCTCATGTTAGTCCCTCATCTACCTCGCAGCCAAACCCTCCCAGCAACCCAAAATCCCCTTCAAAATCTCTGCCCAAGCAGTCTGCTTCAGATAGTCCTTCTGCCATCTCCTGCCTATCCAGACCAACAGATCAGCTTTCCCAAACTCCATCAACTTCTACAGCTTTATCTGGGGCAGCACAATCCAGTTGTACCCCAGCTTCTCCTTCAGTACAAGTTTCCTTACACTCAACTGTTACCTCAAGCCTGAATGGCAATGTAATTAGTTTAAAACCAACAGACTCTGTTAGTGGGAGTTCCACCAATGATGGAGCAGCAGAGGAGAAGTCATCCACATAGTATCCTGCAGCCAAAGGCTACATGCAGACTATTACAGTTATAGCTGTAATTTTATCTGCCTTGCCACAGACTTATTGTGTTGGTAAAAAAAAAAAAAAAAAGAGGATGATTTGGAAAGGAAAACGTACAGTGATGGAAGATAACTGGAGAAAACATGAAACAAGAACCTGGTGATAGTTTGAAAGACTTTTAAATGGACTGGATCCTGTAGGATATACCTTATGTTTCCAATGCTTGTAACCAAAAAAGTGTCAGTAGAATGTTTTCTCACGTCAATATGCTGGTCAGTTTAAACTTGAGAATACGTAAACACTGTTTGGAAACTGAAGTGTGCACAGCTAAGGACCGGAGTAGAACCTAAGATGGTTTTATAATTACCTAATGACTAACTAACCAAAAGTCTGTTTGTTGTGTTTTTTTTATTTTTTATTTTTTTTTTATTTTTATTTTTTAAAATACACTTACACAAAAATTAGTTTCCCCCCCCACCATGTAAGTGTTAAAATAATGTAATATCGGCTCACTAAACTAATGTAATGTATTTTAATGTTGTCTACTCTCAGGTCAACATGTATTCATTTTCTGCTACTGAACATTAGTGTCTTGGGGAAAAAAAGTCGTTCTGATGCATACCAACAGAAAAGAAAAAAGAATTCCCGGGGGAAAAAAAGAAAAGAAATTGTTAGTATTGGAAATGTCACAACCTGGTTTGCATTGTCACTGAACCTTATGTTTTTTCTTTTCCTTTTTTTTATATCGGACACGTGTTTGTCCAGACACAAAGAGTAATGCAGACTTTGTGAGCAAAAGGATAGATTTTTATGGGGGGTTGGGGGGGGGGTGAAAAAACATTGTGTTAATGATAGAAACATGTATTGACATTTTGGTGTTGCGTAGATTGTTGAATTCAATGACTTAAGTGTATGGTAGATTTAAAAGGAATGACTTGTATATTTAATTTTTGTACCTTCCCAGTCAAAGACACTTGAGGTTGCTTCCAGCCATGCCAATGTTAAAATTTTTTTTACATTTGACCCCCTCTAATGTAGTTCAACATTGTTACTGTACAACCTTCCCTCCTGCACTGAGCCAAGTGAAACGACCATATCTGTAAATGAATTTCCGTCGATGCAGATTTACGAAATGTTCTTCGTTTGGTTGTCTTTTAAACTTCTTCTTCTTTAATTTGTGCACTTAAACTTTTTTACCCTCTTTACTGTACCGCCCTCTTTTTCACTTTCAAATGTAGTTTCTTACTCCTCTTGAACAATGTATTTTTTTTTTTTTCCTGAATGTTTCTGCACTTGCCATATATTGTGACAACAACAATAATGTAACTGATGAATACAATAACTCACAGTATTGCTTTAATGGAAAATCCAAAGATTAAGTACCATTGGTGCATACAAAGGATGGGGGAAAACTATATTTGAGAAAAAAAAAATATTACTGTTTTTAAGGAATGGAAACCTTTTTAGATGATGGAGCCAGCTAGGAGAAAACTGTTTAAACTTAGAACATTTGTGACCTCGTATATAAAACAAACCATAAAAACCAAAAACCCCGAAGCCTCTTTGCTGAGGGTATGGGACAGAACCGTAGTTCAGCCATTGCAGTTTGTAAAATAGATGGAGATAGTTCACTTTTATATCTCCGTGACTGGCCTGTCATTTTTGTCTGTTTGTTTATGCTTTTGTTTGTTTGTTTGTCTGTTCTACTAAATGTACTGGGGTTTATTTTTGACGAAACACAGTGTGCTGCTAATGTAGTTTTGTATTGACACTAAGATGCATGCTTGATTTCGCTTTTTTGCTGAAGCTTTAATGACTACAGACGGTAGCCAGAGCCCCCTGTCCCTTCATCTCGCTGCAGCTCTGCCCACACACTCCAAGACTACTGTGAAGACTGTGAATAAAAATCCATGAACCAATATTCTTTTCTGCTCTTCTTCAAAACAACCAATGTTAAAACTGAACCAACAAATGTTTAAAAAAACAAACAAAAAAAAAAACAAACCAATGATGTTATATTTATACAAAGTTTGCATTCCAAATATCACGTTGTTTCAATTGATTTTTTTTATTTTTATTTTTCCCCCCTCCCGAGTAGGGGAGATCGTTCTGTGTACTCTCATATCCGAGTCTGGACTTGATGTGAAAGACTCGTGTTTACTGTATGTGCTCCTGGGAATGTTGTTACTGTTGCAATTGCCAAATAATGTACATGTTCATTATGCACTTGTGTTTTATCATGCGAGTCGTTGGGCTAGTTGTCTCTCCCGTCCTCTCTTATACCAAGCATTCAAGTTCAATAAAGTCTGTTTCATTTTACTAGACCATCATTTAGTTCTGACCCACTCTGATGTTGCTGGTTTGTAAATTTCAGAACCGTTCACACAAAATCGGTTTAGAGGGTTGGAGTTAGGGTTTTGTTTTTTTAACTTTTATCCGACGTCGTTTGTATAAAATCGGATGACGTCTCGTGTGAATTTCTAAGAATTTCTTGCAGTGCTGCTTATCCGTACGGCTCGTCAGTAAGCAGATTACTGTACACTGAGCTTGTAGGAAACGGGCGATCGGCAAGAGAATTGGAAATCGATGGAGGTTAACTGAGAAAATCAATGGAGCTAAGGTTCAAACTGAAATTCAAGTTCGTGTGTGTGGTGGTGGGGGGGGGCATGTTTTTATATTTTAGTGGGGACCAGATATCCTCACAGGGATAGGAATATCCAACGGTTTTGACTTTCAGGACATTTGTTTGGTCACCAAGTAGAAAACTGCCTTTTCACACAATACTGCAGCTTTGATTAAAAAAAAAAGTGAGACAGGGACCAAAGGTTTCATTTTTGTTTACGTAGGGGTAGGATTAGATTTAGGTGTATAGAATAGCATTAATTAGCTGTATTAATAATTATGTCAAAGGAAGGTCCTCACAAGGATAGTAAGACAAATGTGTGTATGTGTGACATGGTTTTACATGTTGGCTGAGGCTGCAACTGCAGTAAAAGAGAATACAGACGTTTATCTGCCTTTGTTTGCACGTGTGTGTGTGTGTGTGTGTGTGTGTGTGTGTGTGTATATGTGATTGCCTGTTGGGGTGCTGGGAGATGAGGTCTAAATTACATCTCACCTCAGAATGATTTCTTCGCATCTCATTAAGAGAGAAGCAGAGGGGAAGGGTGGAGGGGGTTGAAGCTGTGGGGGAACACTAGAAACAAGCGCTTCGGTTGAAAGAGAGCAGTTGATTGTGTTTGTAAGAGAGCAGTCAGTCACAGGCACTTTGTTTCCACATCAGCGCCTTCAAAAAGGCTTTGAAATCAAATACGGATCCGATAGGATCAGACATCAACGCTGAAATGAAAGTGGTAGAGTCAGTCAGAGAATCATGGGTAATGGAGAAAAAAAAAATAAAAACCCAAGATGGATGAATTTTTACTTGATAGCTATGTGAGCATTGTAATACCTGCACTCATAACTTTAGTCTCGTAGCTTTAATCCAGGGCCAGTTTTTAAATGTAATCAATACACAGCCATTATATCTTGGATTTGGAGAAAGCATTTTTTCCCCTAATGAGTCTTTAAGCTATTTATCCCCTCATCAGCATCACAAGACCGAGATGATTCTCAACATGAAAGGGGGGGGGGGGGTTGGTCAGCAGGAAGAGCGTCATTGGCTGCTGCAGAAGGTTAATTGACTTTGTGTTTAACATGCTAAATTATTCCAGTTTGCCTGCATGGCATTAGCATTAGAGGACCTCTCTTACTGCCGAGGTCAGCCAAGACCAGTCGTTAATTAAACTAGTGACATTTAACCAGATGAGTTTCCTTTGAGCGAGGAAGATATTATTAATATTAACGGCCTCGTGTGAATAGGAGCTGTTCACTGGCCGTGTTTTTTAATAGTACAAGCGAGATTGGATCGTCTTTATGCGGCAAGATTTAAAAAAAAAAAAAACGGAGTCCCGAGATCCCCTGAAGCAGAGATCCAGCAGAGCTCTGTGATTATGGCAGACATTTTGTGCCTGAAACCGTGTGTTGTTCTGGCAGACATGTTGAGCAGTGTGGGCAGTGTGTAGTTGGAAGATATTAGCACACATAGACTAGACTTGATCTGCTTATGTATTGTAAATCGGATTTTAGGAAAGAGACTGAAACGAAGATCTGGAGGTAGGTAATTGATGTTTTGTAGGACATTTGGACGATCCCCATGAGTTGCTGTGCGTTCTCTTCATCTTAACTTCATTTTCTGGCACCGGCCTGTAAAACGATGATGGATGGATTTTAATTTCACAGCGCATGCTGATCAGTGGGTGAAATACATCTCGAGCGATTAGTGATCTCAGGTATGAGTGCTGCTTGTATAAGCAGCAGTGACAGGAAGCAGAAAAAGGAGCATGCTGTAGTTGCTGCATGACTGTAACCCTCCCTCCATCCCTCCCCCCATCTCTCTCTCTCTAGTATTAATATTGGGTAAGACGGGGCCATGGTGGTGATTTCAGCTCCTCTCTGCCTCTGATAGATGGCTCTTGCTGATATATGATCTATGATGCATGTACAGAAAGGCCAGCTCATCTTTATGCATGAGCCTCGCAATGTCATTTCCTTTTAAAGTGGCAGAACCCATATCCTCAGACGTTTTATTTTTCTCAGTGCTAACATATAACACACACACACATACATACATATATATATATATATATATTTGTCACAGGAGAGATGGCTTTCCAGTTCTATATAATCCAGTGGATTAATGAAGGTTTCAATACATTGTACATGTTTGCATATTGTTCACTTCTGATCTCTTGCTATGTTTTGCACAGAAGATTAGCTTGCAGTGACATCACCATTATTTTTCAGTTGAGTCATTAATGAACTGGCCAAGTGTGCACTCTGCTCCATGTCGTCTCTCTCCACTGAAGCAGGTTTCGCTTATTATAATGATCTTCCAGGAACTAAGATGCTACACCAGGTCCTGCTCATTAAATCTCACCAGCACAGCCCGAGTATGATGGGGAGGGGAGGGGAGGAGTGTGAGTAATACTCAGTGGTTAAACCTTTACAATAACATACTAAAACACGTACAGTTGTCTTTTTATTTCAGGAAATTTCCACAACCTGTTTTTTTAAGCCTCTCTGTTTTTTTTATTCACTCTTCCCCTCTGAGAGCATTAGTTTTCCGTATTAGATGTAGGAAGAACCTGCCGCCTATCTGTCTCTGAAATGACTTTTTAATGGCCAACTGGATTTGCTCATCTATCAGAGGCCCAGGCCTTTCCTGATTCCCAGATAAACTCTAATGGATTCAGTCTCTAATGTTCACACAGTCACCAAGCTTCACGTGTAGCATACAAAAACGCAAAAGTAGGTTATGTCAAGTAAGAAAAACAGGGTGTAACAAGAAAGCACACGTGGCTCGGTAATAATGCGATCGAATAATCCGTACAATATAGCGTTCTGCACTATTTCTACAGAAACCTCACCTAGGTTTCACGTGCGATGTGTTTTTTCACGTGTTCATGTGCGTAATGTATGTATTTTATTCAACGTTACACCCTGAAATCGCATGCGACCTCATGCGATTACAGTGCGATCACGTGTGAACGTGCATCGCAAGGTTATGTTCGGAAATTAAGGCGTGAATTCAAGCAAACGTCACGTGACCTCACGTGAAGGACGTGATCACGATAAAGGGAATAGAAGGGGGAAAAAAGACATTCACTAGCTACATGTGAAAAGTCAACACGTGAAAATGAGTTGGCCTTCACGTGGGATTGTGATGAGCAATCAAAGTGGGGAGGGAGGGAGGGCGGGTGGGAATCACGTGAAAAGATATTTCGTGGAAAAGTTACGTGAAAAACCAAATGCATGGAAAAAATCGCGATGAAATGTTTCGTTCGTTGAAAAATGAATCATATGCGGGGGTAAAAATGACGTGAAAAATGTGTGAAAATAACACGACGTCTAAAAACCCCACGTGAATCGTGTGATTATTCACGTGTGAAGTTCATATGACGTTTCTGTTTGTTACCCTGACGCAGTAGTAGGCCTAGTAGTATTTTTGATCACATTACTATTATTAATGTAACATACACTAACAAACTCTAAAACCATTATTACTCATCTTCATACTGTTGAGGTTAATCTCAGCAGGACCACAGCAGCAAGGGGGGGGGGGGGGGATTTTATTATTATTATTATTATTATTATTTTTTTTTTTTACAAAGTCGGCTGTGTGAAATGAGATGCTAATCAGAAGCAGCAGGAGCGTGAACAGGCTGCTCGTGGCCACCGTGAATATCTCACACTGATGCTGATGTGATAAATTATGCTAAATCTCTGACCCTGTGTGTGAGACGCTGAGATGCAGGCGTGATGCGGGCGTCGCAGCCGCAGCACGGAGAGACCTAAGATGGATGAATGTGCATGGTGCGAAGATTAGGAAAGGCTTTAGAAGGGAAAGAGAGGAGAGACCGAGGTGGAAAATAGTAGCAGTGGATGTAAGAGTGTGGAAATATGAGCAGGCTGGTGTACGGGTGGAGACGGGGAGGGTGTAGGGACTCATTAACATGAGAAAAGACGGCTGCATAGTAATAGTAGTTGTGCGGCTCTGTCCGGGGTTGATAACAGCGAGAAGTGTGCCAGACAAACATACACTTAATGATACATGACATCTCACCAGGTGGCAGCCAGGCACCGCATGCGCTTCTCTAGTTTCTTTTCTTTCCTTTCTTTTCTTTTTCAAGTGAATCCCCAGTTTGCGACCTGTATTTGTCACCGCTTCCAGATACGCTTCATAGTTGCTTCACAACAGGGAAGTGATTTGTGTTTTTTTTCTTCTTCTTCTTCTTCTTCTTCTTTCTAATTGTTATTCAGGAATACTGTTGCGAAATTATTCTGCACGGTATTGCATACACTCCGCTCGCAACGGCAGACCTAATGCAAGAATATTTTAATATAATTTTTATATTAGCACTCCACTTCCAGCACCCCTCTGCCCCCCCCCCCCCCCCCCCCCCCCCCACACACACACCTTTCCATCTCATATACACATGCACGTACTGTCACTTCTTCATTATGCATGATGGATAGCCCAATTTAAAAAGCTGCTGAGGGAGTCTAATTTAGGCATGAGATTTTTTAACGAGATTAAACATCTCACATTCATAGCGGGTAATCGATGCAGACGTTTCTATCATACACACACTTCTCCCAGCTCATTGTTTACACACACATTTAAATACATCCGTCAGGGCGTAATTACATTAAGGTCACAACTGCTGCTTGGTCATTCCTTTGTTTTAGACGTGAGGTTTGAAGACGTGCATGCATGCATTTTAAAACAAGACGCATTTCTTTTGGTTTGTTTTTTTGGAATAATAATAACTACAAGACAAGGATTCGTATTCCTTTTTTATTATCACCATCAGTATTATTTACATGAGTCCCATGCTTTATCAGAGATCCCCTTCCTTGCACTGGTTGTTTCAGGCCTGCAGAGCGAGGCATGATTTATTTTAGTTATGTGTGGACGTCCAGTTGCAGAATAGCCCATTGTGTTCATCACAAAAGAGAAAGGCCAGCCTCAGCAGCCAGGCAGATGGCACATTTTAGTATTAGAGACAATAGTGTTCACCCGGACTTCTATTAAAGAACGCACTGAGCTGCATACTAATCACGCATACATTAAAGCAGTGGCCACAAACCACACATCAGGGGTTTTACATCTCCTTAACATAAAATTTCATGTGGAATTATCATACCTTGATATGATTACAGGCAACTTATTTGGTTTCTTTGTTCTTTGTGGAAGGCAAAATCATTCTTTTCCTTTACATAAGCATAAGCATAAGCATATACAGAATAGACGTCTCATGGCACAGGTTTAAGAGCTTACAACAAAAAACAAAACAAAACAAAACAAAAAACCAACAATAATCTGAATCCCGAACAAATATAAAGATCCTAAAATTGATTTGGCATGGACAAAAAAAGAAAAAAAGAAGCACAGTTTAGATGAATTTAGATGATGCATTTTAGTTACAACTGATATCTCCATAAGAGCTGCCTTATTTCTATTACAAAGCAGCTTCACTCTCCTCCCCCTTTCAGCAGGTGCAGTTTAATGAGATGCAAATGAGACATGCATACAGCCAATCTCATGTGCGATGATTAAGCACAGGATATTAACCATTCTCTCCCTCCTTTTAATTTGGTTAATTCCATCTTCTGTTCTGTCTCTTTATCACACAACTGGTGCAACAGTCGTATCCAGGGTGGGATGGGGTGGGGTGCGGTGGGATGAGGGATAAGAGAGTACAATATCCTCTGGATTTATTCTCCATCCATGTTGGGACTCCTGAATAGACGAGAAAAATTCGCCTGTGCTTCAAGTCAGAGCATAAAAACCACCATTCTGAGCACCATTTTCATCTCTCCCTAAACGATCTCTTGTCTCTCTTTTGACTGCAGCCTTCCCTTTTTTTTTGTTGGTCCATTTTTTCCCTGTTTAAATCCATTTGCATAATGAAGATGAGGAGAAATTAAGATCCCCAACCGAGCTGAGACGAGAACACTGATGATCCGGACCTCATTAATGCGACAAGATTAGCATATCCACGCTTAAATCCTGCTCGAACGCTTTACCTAGAAAAAAAAAGAAAAGAAAAGACATTTCAGGCGTGACGAACGAGTTCGCTAATTTCGCCAGGTTGTTAATGTCTGTTTTTCGAGTCGCCTCGAGCAGGATCTCGTAGACAAACAATGCAAATCCCAAAATAAATTGTTCGCCTCTGACAGCCGTTGCCCTCAAACCATGGACGTGAGAAGGTGATGCCAATGCAACATCCTGACATGAAGCCTAAATGTCTGGAACTCCCTCCCTTTTGAGAGTACAGAGATGAGAGAAGGATGGAGAGATAGGCGGAGAGGAAGAAATGTGCATTATTCATATGCCAAAACCATGACAAACATCCAGATTGAGGATCTCAGAGGATCTCAGAGTTCACATTGTGTCCCTAAGCACAAGTTCATCAGGTGGTCAAAGACGTCTGGTTTCACAAAGTACGTTCGAGGCTTTATCCATGATGAACACCCTGAGAACTTCTTAGATGTCCCAAAGTAACTCTCCTGAAGGGATTAATGAGTCCAGATCCTCCATGCTGTCCATCCTGGACATTTCTTGATAATCATTTGTATGTTCTACCACAGAAGTCCATCCACAATCCATTATTAAAAAATATATATATATATATAGTGCAGTCATTCAAACATGATGGCTCCATTTTTGCTGAATCACTGCTGTGTAATAAATCCAAGGCCTTCCTGGTTCTCCTCCCAGTTGCTTTTGTCTCCTCCCCCATTTTTAAACTGTTCCCATATTCCATAAACCAGCATCATAACAGAGCTGCCAATGATGCAGCGTTATCCCTCTATCGAATATGCACTATACAGCGTTGGCACAAGACTGCCAAGGGCATCGCTCGACTCGAAGTCCTGGCATTCGGGCGGAATTCCTTCACTGATCCGTACCCGCCCATCGTTTTTATTCTCCCACTCGTTGCTGCCACATTCCTCCATCACGACCAAATCTGTCACCCTAATTAACCCAACAAACTCCACCGGTGTTAATTAAGCTGTCGGATCAGAGTGTTTGTCGCTCTTTTGTTTTCTGTTTCTTGTCCCTCGGGCTCTTTGTCTTTGCCAAGCGACTCGTGTCAGGAGCCATCGCTGCGGAGACACGCTGGCACCGTGCCATTCTTGAAACGATGCCATGATTCTAGCACCAGACGGCACAGCGGAGATCCTGGCACACCGCCGAACATTAGCAAGTGCTAATGCGAGGTGCCAACACAAAGATGCGCAGAGAAATACCTACGGATGCAACCACGCCACGCGCCAGAGATATGTGTTAGCGTGTTGCGGCGAGGAACCGTGATGGCACGCAGACCATGTGAGGAGAGACGAAATGATAGATGGAGATGGAAACATCTTCCTAGTACTTATTCTGAAGCAATCTGGCAATGTCCTTGAAAAGAAAACACAAAACGTATTAGTACTGAACCAAAATGCTCGTCACTGAGAACCGTGCAAACACCAGCATCCAAAACTTACACTTACGATGTTGTTTAGTGTCGGATGAAATCCGGAACCATCTTGAACTTTTCCCAACTTCCTTCCATCATTCAACCTCACAAATCACTTCTCTGTTAGTGATGGCAGCTGGTTGACGACTCTTTCTCTTTCTGTCTCTCCTCCCTTCCTCTCACTGATGCCCGCGTGCCTACACTCGCTCGCTAGCGCCAGCGCTGAGTGGATGGCACTGTGCCAACCTCACACGACCGCCGAGCTCATTCGCCACTCCGCATCAGGCCCTTCCCCCTGCAGCCTCTCACTTTACCTAACGAGAGCTCGTCCTGTTGTTCTGTCTCTGTACTTCTCTTGTTTTTATTTTGCATCTGTATTTCCTCGCCCTTTTAATGAACACACATAAACACAGACTTATTCAGAAGCTTGAGCACAGACGCTTGCAGAAACTCTCAGTAGTCTTTCTTTTCTTATCTGAACAGATGGCTTAGCTGTGGATGTGATTAGTTCACCCATTAAGACGCCGATTCTTGATTCTCAACTCCTGTCAAGTAGGCCTCAACAAGTTGTTTCCCCCTTCTGTCCTTTTTTTTTTCTTCTTTCTTTTCTCTGCCTGCTTTATTCAGGCAAACTGAGCGTGAAGCCCCCTGAACAGGAGGTAACCACGATGCAAATGAACTTTATTAGCAAGTGAGTGAATAGCATGAATATGCAAAGTTGTGTGTAATTTATGAGTGTATGTTCTAAACCAACACAATATCCATCATTTGTCAGAAATGTAGGTACTAAACTAAAGCTTAATGGCACAGATGCTTGTCACTGGGGTGGTACCCACAAGAGTACGTCTTTTGTATGTTCAGTTAGTGGAATATAATTGCACAGGAACATCATTAAGGTACATAATTGGACCTTAATGACTGTTTACATTTTACATTAGGGAGCATATCTGAACAATACCTTTTCCTTTGAGTTTTCTTGTCTAATTTATTACCTTTCCATCTGTTCATCTCCATCATATCTCTCACTCTTTGTCTTATTTCCTACCATTTTTCATTTCTGGACCCTTTTGGAAGACTTGACTGTGGGTGCTTCTCAATCAGCTCCCTGGTTCAGTAGTCAGGGCGCTGATCAGGAAGTCGGCCATTTTAAGGGCTGTCTCGATCGCAAAATCTTTCCGGTGCACTGACGTTCACTCCCTAAAAAAAATTCCACAATGCTCCGCAAAAACCAGGAGGCGTCAATGTTCCCTTACTGGAAATGATGTCATGTTTTCTGAAGCCTCTCAGCTCGAAAACAAAGGGTGGACAAACTCAACAAGCCAACTTGCTTGTTATCGTCGTTGTAGCTCTCGAATGGTTACTTAGGTTAGCGATTTTGAACTTTATTTGACTTTCTATATACTGTTTGTTTAAGTGTTTAATGATTTGAAAACATCCACTAGCTCGCCTACGATCGTGCTTGAAGTACCGTGACAGAAACGCATGTGATTAAGCTGACAAATTTACATGACATATAATGTCAGAAAGAAACCAGTCCTGCCTGTAGGTGCATCTCAAAAAATTTGAATATCGTGGAAAAGTTCATTATACATTTCTAATACAGAGATGTCGACCTGATGAACAGTATGTTATTTTATGCACTGATACTCGGTTGGGGTTTTAATCCTTTTGCAGGAATTACTGCATGAGTGCGGCGTGGCATGGAGGCGATCAGTCTGTGGCACTGCTGAGGTGTTCTGGAAGCCCGGGTTGCTTTGATAGCAGCCTTCAGCTCGCCTGTATTGTTGGGTCTGGTGTCTCTCATAGATTCTCTATGGGGTTCGGGTCAGGGGAGTCGGCTGGACAATCAAGCACAGTAATCCTATGGTCACAAACCAGTTACTAGAAGTTTTGGCACTGTAGGCAGGTGCCAAGTCCTGTTGGAAAAGGAAATCAGCATCTCCATAAAGCTCGTCAGCAGGTGGAAGCATGACGTGCTCTAAAATCTCCTGGTAGATGCTGCATCGACTCTCGACTTGAGAAAACACAGTGGACCAACACCAGCAGATGACATCGCACCCCAAATCATCACTGACTGTGGAAACTTCACACTGGACTTCAAGCAACTTGGATTCTGTTCCTCTCCCCTCTTCCTCCAGACTCTGGAACCTTGATTTCCAAATGAAAAACAACATTTACTTTCATCTTCCCCGTGATTGTGGTTGTGTACTGAACCAGACTGAGAAATTAAAGCCTCAGGAAACCTTTGCAGGTGTTTTGAGTTAATTCGCTGATTAGCGCTCAGCTAATTAACTCATTGGGTGCAGTTTATCTCTATACAAAAATGGAACATACATAGACAATAGAAAATAAAAATACAATATGGACATATTTTGTCACAAGATAACAAAACCAAAGCATACGATTAAGAAAGATGTTCGAAAAGAATCAAACGCAAGAATTCAGTGACCTTTTGGTCTCCAGACCTGATTTGAAGATGGCAGTCTATGAGTAAGTGCAGATATTTAAGGAAGGAATATGGAAGAATAATATAATCGAGAGGATCCACAACTGCTTAGAGGATACAGTACATTAGAGGGATAACCTTACAGTGTTGCTGTGTGTGTATTATATAGACTATATACAGTTGCCTCCCTTAGGACAAAATGAAGCAAGAGAAAGAAATTGAACTTACAGCTACGAGACAGACAGGCAAGTGCTGCTATTAATTTCTTAAAAATCTAAATGTTATCAGTTTAAAGTGTTTATTTTTCAATGTCCACTCTTTTCTTTTATAACTCAGGTACCAGAGTTGAATATGATCATGTTAACCTTAAACCCTTGTGCCAAAGGAACTAAAAATACTGGACCAACGTACTATATAATGTATAGCACACCTCTAGGTGTGCTGTTGTAGGAAAAGAATAACTGGTAGTGTGGTGTGATGCAGAGTTACTGTTACCATCCTGAAGTGTATTATTTTCCTATAGCAGCACTTCCTGAAGTGCTTTATTCCTCTCGTACCACAACACTTTGCAGACGATTGCATTTTTATTTATTTATTAAAGAACACATAATCCTTTTTAAAAATCCATTTATAGCTACATTTCCATTAACTATTACAATGTCTTCTGTGTATACTGTATGGAAAAATATAATCCCATGTTTGGAAGGTGTTGTATTTATTATGCCCGGGCTGTGAATATGTCCGTACTGTCTTATAGAATGACGTCTCATTGTGCTTGTGCACATGACGATAAAGAGTTTTGTTGTCTGTGAAACAAGTTAGTTCCTGTTATCACTTATGTTCTAGCACCTGCCTCTCTTTTTCTTGAAGATTATAACATAAATAAATGCAGCTTGTACCTCAAAGTGTAAAGACTTCAGTGTTGGAAAACTTAAAGTTATAACTTTATGTCTGATTGGTAGAAATGTTAAATTAAGGTGTTGTGTCTCAGAGAAAACATCACCGTAGCAACAATTACACACTTTCGTATGGAGCTTTGACCATACCAGTCCCCGACTGTGTTATAAAACGATTTGTGTTATAGAAACGATAAGGTATTAGAACGAGTGCATTAATATATGTCAGGAGCTATCAGACTCCAGTCAGACACCAATCAGACTCCAGAATTCAAACAGTGCTGTGGCATGTGTTACAATATTCCATAGATTCATTCCTTCAATAGTCCTCTAAACAACAGAGCTATGAGTATTCATTATTTCAATAAGACTATATCATGACATCACAATCTGTACTGTAATAAGGTAAATGAGAGGCAGTGTTCTCATAATGTGGTCAATAAAAGGAAATTGGTATTTGACAATAGGTTTTGCCTGTGAACTGAAACATGCTGATTACATCATCTTTACTGTTAATGTCTTTTAAGGAAGCACACACACACACACACACACACACACACACACACACACACACACACACAGAATGACTTACAGTAATGGGTACTAGCAGGACCCAGTGGTATATAAATCCCATTTCCCATCAGCCCCTGGCCTGACCCTTGACCCAAAGAGCCGTATGGTTTTCAGGAAGGTGTGTGTGTGACCTGGTCGATAGTTACAAGGTCTCTACTCCTCTACATCATATTATTCTCACATCTCTCTCTCTCCATTAGTGGGGAAGAGAGAGTAAATCTCTTTCACACACCTCTTCTGTCTTTCTCTTTCGTTATCTGTTTTCATCTGTCTCACAGAGAGACAGAGAAAGAGAAAGACAGAGAGAGAGAGAGAGAGAGAGAGAGAGCATGGGAAATATTAAGAACAGCATGGAATTACAATTGCCATGCGTGTCACGAGGCCTTCAGGTAGCGTTGCCATGGAGATCAACACGGGTAGGTGTACTAATATGCGGAGGTATCATATTTGACGAGGAGGCTGGCTCTCGCAGGACAGCATGCACGTGTGTGTGTGTGTGTATGAGTGCGCATGTTAAAATAGTCTTCAGTGCATAAAAATCCTTGCTGGTGGGGTTTTCGAAGCTACATTTTCACACTTATCCACTGCCTTACAAAACAAGAAGAAGGAGAGGGATCTTGAGACATTTTAATGCTTTATGCACAGATTCTAAGCTTGAGAATCCCTAAACCTGACGATCATCCTTTATTTAAACTTAAAGGATTTTCTGTCAGGTAGTACCAAATAATTAACCATCCTCGTTGCAATAATATTAATCTTTTAGTTTTGGGAATGTCACTCAGATGGAAATCGGTGAACCCTTTAAAGTACTTGCTGATTATTCATTTATCTTAAATCATATGATTTAGTATCTATTCAGTAACTGCAGTAGTTTCAGTAGAAAAGGTGTTTAGTTAGCCTGTGAGTGTGAGGAATGTAACACTGATGGATCCTGGAGTTTAACAGGATTAAAAATATTCTTGAAAGGTAAAGGGTTAAGGGTTTATGGATTGAATAAAGCTTAGACAGCAGTGCATGTCTGGTTTCTTGGGGGAAAAAAATACTCATAAATATTTTGGGTCGCACCATATATTACAATATGTAGTACTCACAGATAACACTTGGTGCACGCTTTGCAAGTTGAAAATGTAAGTACATAGTAAGTAATATGCAAATACCAGATATAACTCAGGACTTAATGATAAGAAGTAACATAACGGTAGTATGTATGAGCAAAGTGCTTTGGTAAATACATGGATTTTTTTTTTGATAGAAAAGACTAATATTGCATATAACATTATATAATTATTTAACATTCTGCTAATTCCACACGATCCTAAGTCTAAATAAGTATCTTAGCCTACAGAGTTGGTATTTCTTTCTCATATTAGTGAATATATACTATATATTTCCATTTCAAACAAACTCAAGTCTCCTTGACTCTCAAAGCCACTAGAATGCATAATAAATCCCTATGGCAGTGAAGCCCCACTGGCACTGATTTTTTTTTTACATTTGTGTTCCCTCTGAGAATCCCCGAGATCCAAGTATTGATCAGTTTCACTGGATCCTGCCTTTCTGGACTGTCTCCTTCTCTTCGGTCTCACAATCAAAGTTTTTTTTTTTTTTTTTCTCATAGTCTTGCATATGAGCTGGTGTTTTCTTCAGTGCCTTTCTTCGATGTATTACTCGAGCCTCTATAGCTTTGCTTATGAGATCAAATACCTGATATTCTACATTGTAAACAATTTCTTTAATTGCTACAGCAAAATATTTACAGTAGTGTGGCGTATTATGAAGCGTCACAGTACAATAACAATTAAAAAAATCACAGTAAATTATGCTAATATGATGCATTCTGGGAAGTGATAGATGTTACCAGCAAGTTATCAGCCACCTGTGAAGAAATGCTTGAATATGCGGAAAATGAAGGCTATCTTTTGGTTTCTACGCATCTTCTAAATGACTGAAATTGTAGGATTGATTTTCATCTGTTTTGTCATCTTACAGCAATGTGCAGTAAGTACAGTAGAGTGTTTACAGATTTAGTGTGTAATATATGCAGAAACTTAACGACTAGTAATTTACTGTAAAATCCATATTAATCAGTTTTGTGTGGAGCACAGATACAGATACCTTCTCAGTGATGATAGCCATAACATCCCTGTAATTTGAGCTACTTCACAGCATGTCTTCAGCAGATCCTTTAAGTTAATCTCTGTGTTTGCGTTGTAGTTGTATTGATTGATTGCTACCAAAGTGATTTCAGCCACATTGTGTGCACTTAGTTCTCTTTTCAGTTCAGTTTCACTGCAGGTAGGACACGTTTTCAAAAAAAAAAGAAAGTAAAGGAAATCTATATAGCGTAAAGCACATCATCATGTCTGCTCGGTATTGAGTATCCTTTAAATTTACATTTCAGTGATGGAAAGTGTGCACTGAGTATTTACTTGTAAGAACTACATATTTAACCATTAAGGTCTGAGTAATTGTTGAACTATAGCACTACAATACTACCTTTAAGATCTCACTTTCACATAAATTACTATGCCCCACTATGCATTATCCAATAGACAAGGGATGTACTGGAGATTACTTGTAATGATTTAATAGTCGGAATATATATAACAGTATTTAAATAGTATGTAGTTAGAGTACTGTAAAAGAAAGTGCTATCAGATTTTTTTCTGCAAAAAAGGCTTGTGTGTGTGTGTGTGTGTGTGAGAGAGAGAGAGAGACAGTGAGAGAGAGAAGTGGA
>NC_071284.1:4062500-4137500 GCF_001660625.3 Ictalurus punctatus
AAATGGTACCCAACTAGAATAAGTTTTTGTCCGCCAAGTATTTGCCGCCAAGTGGCGCTATAACCACAAATGATATACTCAGCAAAAAAGAACCGTACTCTCACATTCAGCTGCTTTTATTTCCAGCAAATTTCTTAACATGTGTAAATATTTGCATTAAAGTAAAAACATTCCACAACTGAAGCATAAACTGAACAAGTTTTCACAGAAATTTGACGAACAGAAATGGAATAATGAGTCCTTGAACAAGGGGGGGGGGGGGGGGGGGGGGGGGGGGGTTGGTCGATATTAAAAGTAACAGTGAGTATCTGGTGTCCTCCAGCTGCTTTAAGTACTACACTGCATCGCATCATCATGGACTGCACCAGATTGGTCAGTTCTTGCTGTGAGATGTTTCTCCACTCTTCCACCAAGGCATTTGCAAGTTCTCGATCACGTCTGGGGACACACATGCTTACATGTAATTTTCCACGGCGACGACGATCGGCTGTCCTTCCTGTCTCCCTGTAGCACCGTCTTAGGCGTCTTACATTACATATATTACAGTTTATTGCTTTGGCCACATCTGCAGTCGTCATGCCTCCCTGCAGCAGGTCTATTGCATGTTCAGGCAGGTGAGCAGGAACCCTAGGCATCTGTCTTCTGATGTTTTTCAGAGTCAGTAGAAAGGTCTCTTTACTGTCCTAACTTATTGTAACTGTGACCGTAATTGCCTCCCGCATGTAAACTGTGTTAAGGACTTTTCCGTAGGTACAAATTAAATTAACCAATCAGCCTGCAGCATGTCTTTGGATTAGGGTAGGAAACCGAAGCACGGGGAGAACATGCAAACACTGTGTACACTGGGCAGAGGCGGGATTCGACCCCCAACCGGAGGTGCGAGGCAAACATGCTAACCACTAAGCCAAAACTAAATTAATAAATAAAATAAACCAATGAAAGGTTAAAAATGCACACAATTAGGTAAACGTGTATAATAAACAAAATAAAATGACTTTTTAAAAAGATTTGTTAGACTGGCATGATAATAATAATAATAATAATAATAATAATAATAATAATAATAATAAGATATCATTTCTTATGAAGAAGGTGACCAATCACTGAGGAAACAAAATGAAAAGGAGAAGTTTATTGGCCTGCATCCTTAACGATCATTTAGCCTGTTGCTGTATATATATATATATATATATATATATATATATATATATATATATAATTATTATAAGCTACTTAACCTATTCTATTCTATACTATTCTATCCTGTTTTATTCTATCCTATTCTACTTGTAAACTCCATCTTTGAATATCAATCCCCAATCTCTGTCTCCCTTGGCAACAGGTTATAATCCATGGTTACGAGGAGCAGTTGCTAGGTGCGTTGCCAAGCTACGGACCCCTCTTCACATCGCGGCTATGTGGGAGGCCACAAGGTCCTTCGTGATGGCAGGGCAATAAGGGGGGGTGTCAAAAGAGAATGAAAGACAGATGCCAATAATGAGCTGGAACAACATGAATGTGGAAGAATGAAGGAACGACAACACCTTCTAATGTAACATAAAAACGGACAGAGATGGAGTAATAAAGTACATTGCTCGTATAATTAGACGATAATCCCTTGCTCGTAATAAGTATGTTCCAGCTTACCACTGAGCTGTGTGAATAAAAAAGAAGCTGGTTTATTGACCATAATTATCGTTTATTTGTTATGATTATGATGTTTTGTTTTGTTTTTTTTTTGTGCAGAGATCGAAAGACACAAAGAAAAACACATTTAAAAAAAAAAAAAAAATCAATGCCAAGCCATGTGTGAATACGTCTCTCTGATCCACGATCTTTTATCTGTTCGTATGATTAATGAAACACCGTTTCTGCTTTTGTGTACTACATTGCACACTATTGCAATGAGTTAGTCTCTGCCAGTGCGCACAGCTGTATTTCCTGACTAGCATTTATAGCACAAACACCATTTATCTGTAGTTCCCACTATTATCTCACATTTATTTCACATCACTGTGTGACAAACCTGTGGCATTTGTATCACTGATGGCTCCTTTAACAGCTTTATAAACTGAATCCTGCCTCATATTTTTTTTTGTATTGTCGAATAAAGCATATCTCACAAAAGAAGATCTGTAAACTCAATTTCCTGTTCTATTGTGGCACACCCCCACATCTTAGTCTTATAACCTCCCTGCTGTAGATCAAACGATTTCATGTATATGTGTATCCCTGTGCATATGTGCATGAATAGAATAACATCACACTCACGCGTGCACACACTCACCTTTTCTCAAAGAGCCTTTTCATGGTTACATTCTATTGAATTTCTCAGGTCTTTCCTCCAGGGGGCACTGTCTGTATGCTCAGACATCATCACAAAGTTATATCGCTGCATTTTAACTTCAGCTTCTTCCCTCCCTCTATGATTACTTCTTGTAAAAAAATGTGTACCGTGAACTGAGCTCAGTGCACTTTTCCCCATCCCAGTGCAGCTGTATTTCAGAAACTCTAAACAGCTTGTCTTATCCCGAGGCTGTTCTCTGATATTTCCATGCTCCACGTGGAAACAAAGCTTTCAAACAAACATGGAAGCACACTCAATACCAAATCTAAAATTACAGTGTTTCAAATTGTTTATATATTGAATCAGGGAATGCCATGACACATTTATAACCAGTGATTCTCGGAATGGAGTCCTTGAAGCATAGCCAGGTATTTATTTATTTATTTATTTGATTTGATTTTGTTACAGGAAACCACAAGCCACTATTATCCGAGATAGAACATTGAGCTGCTTGAATATTATAGAATATTGAGCTGCTTGACTGCACAATTGATCTGAATGGGTTTTAATTCAAATCTCGAAAACACCAAATAACCAAAATATTTAGATATATTCTGCACATTTGTATAATAAAGCTAATATTTGAATAGTTGGATTGCGTTCATAAAATAAATCTGTACTGAAGGGGTCTGTGGACTACATTTTACAGTTAAAGGGATGCGAAAGCTTTGAGGACCCTTGATTGAAATACTTACGTAAAACTGTCTTGTGCTGTTAATTTAACGTTTTAAAATGTATTTCTATATTTATTTTAATCCAAGTTCCTTTCATTCATATACAGCAGGTCCTTTTTTTATGGATTAAGAACGTTATGAATGTTACTGTAACTGAAACGAGTAAAACTTCAGTCCTTGAGTCGACAAGACAAGAAAAGTCTATTTCTGTATTTTATTTTTTATTTTTCTTTCATTCTTTTATTTGCCTTTAAAGGAAACGGAAAAAAAGTGTGGAGTTGTGACCGTAACAGTTTAATTATCGTGTACAGTTGATTATTTGATTATTGCTAATGATCACCCTTAACCTTCTCTGCTCCAGGGATGCCGCATCAAGGCTGACCCTGCGCACTGACCCCAACTACCTAACAAACTGGGATATGCGAAGAAAAGAATTTCACTGTGCTGTAATGTATACGTGACAAATAAAGGCTTCTTCTTCTTATCTTTCTATAACAACACTCCCTGCACTGATTTATTCCTCTTATACCACAACAATTCACCAGTGATGACACGTCATACTATTTATCAGTTTGTAGCTACATTTAACATCTGTTAAACATCTGTTTAACAAGTTAGCTCCTCTTACCACTTACACTATAGCAGCTTTAAACAGTTGTTCCTTCAAGACTTTTTTCTCTCTTACCTGAAGTTAATAAGACAAAAAAAAAAAAAAAAAAACAGCTTGTGAGGAACTGTTAAACATAACCTCCTCTATCATGATGACTTTCCTGAGGAAGAAAACTTATTGACTGTTACAAAGCACTGGTACTGGAGGCTCCTTCCATAAATGTTAAAGAAAGGTCACCTAGCATAAAACGTCAACGATGATATCGTACGTCTTTCTTTGTCATGTGTAATATTACATGACATTTTAAATTATAGACAGCACTACTGTCAGAGTTAACGTTTTCTGATCAATGAGATTCGAGAATTCAACACGTTATATTTTCCAGCATTGTCCTAGAACACAAATTTTCTTATACCCTAGAAATCCCTGTGTTTTGAATCCAGCTGCTTCATGCTGTTGCTGTAAGTCATGTTCACTGTGCGTTGTTTTTATAAAAAAAACTGTTATGCAAGTTATACTGCCACTTTATACGCGTTACATAATTATAAAATCTGTGTGCTGACACTTTATATGTATGCAGTGTGAATTCTACTGCATGGGCCTTGAAGTGGAATATTGCAATCGAGCTGCTTCACTATTGTACTTAAAAGAAAACGCCACACATTAAATATGTTTATACTGAAATATCTGTGATGTGCTTAGTGACGCTGGTGTTGATTTGTTGGTTGGTGTTGGATTTTCATTATTCCTGTGAGAAGATAGTGGTTTTCTGTCACATTTATGCCGTGAGGGGACATTTCTAATATGGTTATAAGGAAGTTTAATTGAAAAACAAGAACAATGTCAAACATTATTGTCAGGCTTTGGTGTTAGCTCATAAAAACAAATGGTAAATGGTCTGCACTTATATAGCGCTTTTTCTACCTTAGCGATTATACAAAGTGCTTTGCACTGTTTCTTATTCACCCATTCACACACACACACACATTCACACACCAATGGTAGAAGAGCTGCCATGCAAGGCGCTAGCTTGGAGCAAGGAGCAACTTGGGGTTCAGTATCTTGCCCAAGGACACTTCGGCACGTGGAGTCATGAGGGCTGGGAATCGAACTACCAACCCTACGATTATTGAACAACCCGCTCAACCACCTGAGCCACAGCTGCAAAAGAGCAAGAGCTTCTTTTGTCTCTCACCTTTAGAGGAGTAGGAGCACACATGTTGGTGCAAACACTGGCCTCAAAGATCCAAAATGAAATATGGCAAATTACGGCAGACATTCAGCTTGGCTAGTTAGCAGTCTATGGGATGATGTGCATGATGGTAGTAGCATGAAATTTGAAGCTTTGGAAGCTTCTGTTTGGGCAAATGTACAGATGAGGAAGAGAGAGAGCTGGACAGGTGAAAGGACTAAAGTGCTGTTGCGCTAATCTCTTTAGGTAGTGATGAATTCCCACGGGAGCTACCATCAGTGCGTAGTTGAATGGCATTGTGAGTAATCCAGAAAACTGTGAAAGTAGATCAACATGCAGATGAAAGAACTCAATTACAAAATAAATGTTGGAAGCCACCGAAGATTTAAATGAAAGCTGTTCAGGATGGAGTTTTACTTTAATATTTGTCTAATGTTAACGCTTTGGTTTTTGTGTATTAACACTGTCTATGAATATCTTATGTGGAATCTGCACTGAGCTACATACTGTAAGCATCATACATGTGCATACTATGTATACTGTAGTGTATATGGATAATAACCATAAAATAGAATTGAGTTGGGTCGAACTGAACTGGATTATATAGAACTTCATGCAACTGGACAGAAAGAGTCAAACTTTGCAAGAAGAAGAGTGCAAACACGCGCGGCCTCGTTTCCAACACTGACACGGCGATGTGAAAACGTTTTGAGCCGGTGGCAGAAAGCAGGAAGCCTTAAGCAAAGGGTTAAACACATCTTAGCACTGTATTGCCCACCACTGTAGTCATAGCAACAAGTTAATAAGTAGCTTCTCTGATCTCGCTTTTTGTCGCCGAGTAGGTTGCTAAGATACAAATCGAGTTCCATAGAGACTTATGCAAAATAATAGAAAAGTAATTTAAATGGTTATAATAAAATATATTGCAGGACCTATCATAAGAAAAGGCGACTCATAAAAGGAAAATGCAGAATATGAAGCTGAAGTGTCTTAACAAATGATACCTAATAGCTTTTTTCGATCTTGTTGTTTTTTTTGTTTTTTTTCAGGTGATGAATTTTCAGGTGGTCTCGGGGTTGCAGGAAGAAAAATAGGCACAGTGGTTCTCTTCTGGCCGTTGAGAGTGGAGCATTACTGAGCGCCCTCACTCATTTCACTCCTGTGGTGAAGCAGTAAAAAGAACAAGCGAGAGAGATTGAGAGAGAGAGAGAGAGAGAGAGAGAGAGAGAGAGAGAGAAGGAGAGCGAGTGACAGAGCACGAGAGAGAGACAGAGAGAGAGAGAGAGAAGGCCTTGCCTCGCGCTTGCATCATCCAGCTCAGGGCGGTGTGTGATGGTGTGCCCTCTTTTTCTTTGTTCAAACTCCTCTATCCGCAATGGCAGGGCAAGATGAATGTGATGCTGTAGGGAGCATATTTAGCCAAAGATTCTGCGGTTTAAATTCCACAGGGTGGGAGGGATTTTAAAGCAGTTGGCACAGAATCTTCAAAAGCCAGTGTTGTTTGTTGTTGCAAAAAACATAATTAAATTCGGTAGAAAAAAAGATTAATGCATTAATGAATTTACCATTTGTTCCCTGACAAGGATTAATTAAAAACATTTTTTTCAGCGTATGTAATTAGCAGCGGGTAATTTTTACTTTTTTTTTTTTTAACCAACATGTCCCCGAGAACAGACGTCACCTTTGCCTCCATTTCTAATTTGTTCTGTTTCTTACTTTTTCACTTTATTGTTTCTCTGGGCCTGTTTGTGCCAATATGTGTGTGTGTGTGTGTGTGTGTGGGGGGGGGTTATATATATATGTGTGTATGTATATATATATATATATATATATATAAAGAGATTTTGTTCAGAAAAAGAGATTTATTTAGCAGGTGATAATAAAATAGAGCATAATAACAGTTTTTCCTTGTCCTCTGACATTCCAACCCTCGACGTGTGCATTACTTTTCTCAACACACATCTTTGTGCCTGACACTATTCTGGTGAATAAGCCACATTTTGTACCTTGAAACTCTTAATCCATTGAAAAAAAGCAACAAAATCAAATTATAAAGAAAAAAAAAATGCAACTTTAAAACAATAGGATAAATGATTAAGTCCCTATAAAATCACAATAAAAAGAGCTCATGGGGAAAAAAAAACAATTACAAAGATTCTAAAGCACTACAGAACTCAAAGTTGGTTTTAGCATTCGTACTGCTCCTATTGCTAGGGTAAAGGGGCTCTTCCTATTCTTTCAAGGAGATTTATGCGTCCACTTTCACTTAACAGTCACTTGACCACTGCCCTGAATGCCCAGATTGACAGCAAACTGTAATGATCCATTAACCGAGGGGTTAATCAGCCACCAATGCTCAGCCTCTCATCATTGACTGAGCACACAAAGGTTAGTTGAGTGTGAACACACTATCAGTGCGTCTCTCCTTGCAAAAGCTAGGCAGTTTCCTTCTTGAGTGTGCCACAAAACAGATGATCGGAATGGACAAAAGGTCAACCTCTGCGACGTCGACTCGTCTGCCTGCCGCTCCACAGAGGTCGTTATCAAGTATGATGACATCGCTCTCCAACGACTCAGGTGTTCCTCGCGCCGCCCGAATCATTGGCCCCATATTTCATTATTATACTTTTATCATCCTCTGAATCACAATGAGATGAGAGAGAGATTGGGATATAAAAAGGAGGCAGTGTATCATCTCTCATTGAACGCACCTTTCATTTTGTATTTATGGAAACTATGCATCAGAAATCACATAAATTCAAAGGGAAACATGGAGCCTTGTAAAATATTACTGATTCAAATGGGAAAGGGGAAAATAGATTGTATATATATATAAGGCTCCAACAGGCTCCCCTGTTTGAATGTTGACAAACAGCACAGGCTTTGAGAAGTGTACATTTTATGTGTGTACAAATATTGTGTGTAGGGTTTGCATTATTATTATTATTTCAAAACAAATATCTGAGTGCAGTATATTTATAATAAGTCAAGCAAATATACGTAGTTCAAACCTCAGTGCATGCAAACAGAGAGACGGCTCAAAACATACAGCGTATGAGACGATATAAGTCATTATAAGTGTCATCATTTCAAATTAATAATAATAATAATAATAATAATAATAATAATAATAATAATAATAATAATAACAGCAACAACAACAACAACAACAACAATAATAATAATAATAATAATAATAATAATAATAATAATAATAATAATAATAATAATAATAATGACAACAGCAACAACAACAACAATAATAATAATACACTCTAAAAAACATTGGGTTAAAAACAACCCAAATTGGGTTATTTTTAGCCCAACAGCTGGGTACATATAGGACAGAACACATTTTGGGCTAAACTAACCCAAGTTAGTCAAGTTGGGTTGTTAATTTTAATCCAGCTTGTTAATTTTAAAAAGGATGCTTTCATTTTTACAAAAACTGCTGGGTTAATTTTATTTCATCAATGGGTTAATATTTTCAGGATTAGTTTTACCCTTTTGAAAATGTCAAATATACCACATTATAAACAAACATGTCAACATGGTATCTCCTTTCTTTATACACGAGAAGGTGCTCAGAAATGTGTTCAGGATAGAGCTACTAAAGTGGTGTTTATATACAGACTATGAAGTAAATTACTCAAATACGTCACATACTTGAGACTAAAATGTCAGATTTTGATCAAAGGAGACGTTTAAAACATCCACAAAACTGAGTAAGCAATTTACGATCTAGTGGGCGTTACAAACACATAATCCAAAGCTAACGAAGATAGCAGTGCACTTAGTATCATGTAAACTGGACTGTTATCGCGCATTTTTGCTTTTTCTAGTGTACAGTAATGGTTTTATTGATAAATATATCGATACAAACCTAGTTTTTCCAAATAAATGTAACAGTCTGTCCGTGTGAAAAGCGCTAACTCCACCTGAGGCGAATTCAAACAGTCCGCTCTGAGTTGATTTGACCCGAGGAGCTGGGCTGAGGCGTCGGGGTGGGGGAGGGGTGCATTGATTCAACTGTCAGTGAAAATGACCCACCACTAACCCAGCGGTTGGGTTACACAAAACTACCCAAAAACTACCCAAGACTGAGAATATAACCCAATTAAATGACCCAAAAGTCTCAACCCAGCGTCTGGATATAAAAAATAACCCAGCATTTTTTAGAGTGTAATAATAATAATAATTTCTGAAATCTTTTTTAAATAATTTCAAAAATAGAAAGATTAATTGATATGATTAATCTTAAATATATTACTTTATTACTACTACTATAACATACCGTACACATATTAACTTATATAAAATGAATTGATTTGTGCTGTTGAAGATAAAAGTTTGAAAATAAAAACAGCTCTTTAAACTGGATTTCTGGCCCACCCTGCAGCTCAGGAGAGACTAATATTATGTTTGATACTTTTATTCCATGCCGTATTGTATAACGATGTTCCTCAAAAATGCATGTAGCATGACATTAGGATTCTTTCCTGCTCACTGTACATCTCTGACCTGCTCTTTGTATTGCTTTACTGTATTTTGTAATTCTTGGTATTGCACTCGTAGTTTCTTGCTTGCCTACAAATATCTTGCACTGATTCTGAAAAGGAACAATAGCACTTCATTGCCTTTCATCTGCATTTATGATGAACCTCTAACGATAAGCCTGAAAAAAATGACTACGCTCTGCTAGTGTCATCAGTCAGCGCATCTGAAAATGGAACAGAGCGTGGAATTAAGGTAATAATTATATTTTTTTTTGTCCATTAACATGTTTAGTTTACATTTTGTCATTACCACCATTGTATTTGTATCTGTCTCATGATTTTTGGATTATCGTATACCGCCTTCCCATTCGTGGCTTTCAGATGAGTGTAAAAACAGGGCTCACACGCCGAGATTTTAATAAATAATTTCTGACACTGCACAAACTTTATATCAGCTGTATATCAATGTGGTATACTATATCTCCAGTTGTAATCAAGATGCTTCTGCTCCTATCATATTCCTTCGCTTCATTATCTCCACACATTTCTTTATCCCTTCAACAGCTTTTCTTCCCAAATTTCCATCAATACGCGCCCTGCCCAAGATCCGCCACACCTGGGCTGTTGCCACGGCAACGCGACCCCTGACAATAAGCAACCCTGTATGACACTAAACTCTGCGCAACTCCTGATTGGATATTGATTACACTTTTGTGATACATAATAGGATCAAAAGGATTGAGAGGCTTTGCCTATGCCTGGGTCTCTTGGCTTCTGATTGCCACTTATTTATAAGCTCTTGCTGTTCCGGAATCTGCATGTTAAGAAGGGAAAATATAATGAATAAAATAAATAAATAAACAGTTTTGTTTTGGAGTCTCAGAAATAAAACTCTATCAGGAGTAGGGCTAAGAGTGCAGGCGCAGATGTGCAAAGGCTGAGCAAATACCATGGCAATTAGTCGCTCATAAAGTCAAAACATACTGAGGGCTTGCATGATAGAATGAGACGATGCCAACAAGTTGGACAATTTATTAAATAACTTCTGGATGTAAACCTTTTTTAATGGTATGAGCCTGGCTTTTTGGTCTTCTTTTGGTCTGATCCTAGATCAGTGCTAGCAAACAGCAATATATCAGTAGTACAATTCACAACCATACTGTCAGTGATTGACTTTCATTATGCTATGACGGGAAAGTAATATAACTAGATAGAAACGGTAAATATGGACTGGACACTGCCTTTGTAACCTTGAACAAGGACCCTGAACTGAATGTTACCTAGATTTCTTCCCTATGTACAGGTTTATATATGAGAATACTGTATGAGTGTGCTGTCTAAGTAAACATACAATGACTCCTAAGAAAACATAAGAATCGGACATTTATATGTATGGGGTTCATAGGTCTATACTTCACACAGTCCTTTCCAGTCTAGTGATCACTCTCGCGCTCTCGTATAAGAGTGGAAGTATAGGGGAACTTCAGACATCACTCTTGGGTACAATACAATCTCCTCATTTCGTTATCCAACCTTTAACCATTTTTTTTGGCATGAAATATTTGAGATTTTATAAATGCAGACCATGCCTTCAAATGATTTTGGTTCGAGCGATTTAACTGTAGCAGGGAACTCTGGGAACATGGGTTACATTGTTAAAAAAAAAAAATTAATTAATAAAATCCTACTGTCAAAAACTATTGTCAATTTTATAGCAATTTACCAGCAACAGGGTTGAAGGTAAAATTCAGTAAGAATATACAGTAAGCAACCATAAAATATCTTAAAGTACTGTAATATCTTACGTAATATAAAATAACACATGATCCAATACATTTGCTCATTTGTCTGATCCACCCATCCATCCATCCATCCATCCATTTTTTGCCCCGCTTATTCTACATGGGGTTGTGAGGAAACTCGGTGCACAAGGTGGGGGACACCCTGGACGGGGTGCCAACTCTTCGAGTCCCCAACCTTGGAGGTACGAGTCAAGCGTGCTAATCATCTAGCCACCATTCCCCTCTCATTCGGCTGATTTGGCAGATTTAGGGTCTTCAAGACGTCAACCATGGCAGTTTGGTGGTGGTGGGATTTGAACCCCATCTTCTATCGTATAACACAAAGCCTTACCTACTGAACCACTAAAACTTACTCGAATACCTTGCATTGATTTAATGTAATCCTGTCGCCAGTAAAATTTACAGCTATTTTTTTTTTTTTTTTTTTTTTTTTTTTTTTTTACAGTGAACATTTCTAGGACGCTCCTTCACAATTAAAGCCAGTTAGAATGACTTGCATATTACAGTTTTGAATTAACATGTGATCTTCAGTGGTGTCCAATTTCATTTTGTTGTGAAATTCAGTTTTTCAGTTCAAACTTTTTTGGTGTCATGTTGGTTTACTTTCTTTTTGGTTCATGGTTTCCCATTCGACTACCTGCTGATAGTGGTGACAGTGGGATTTAGCTCTTGCTTTATCTGGACTTAAAGAGAGCTTTAGCCTGTCCAGCTCTCTCATCTCCTCATTTGCACACTCTGCTCAAACAGATCAGCTTCCAAAACTTTCATGTTAATACTGCCGTCAGCATCATTGTCACTTCGTAGATCACTGCCGTAACTCAGCACAACTGCATCATATAGCTGCATTGTGTTCTGGACACAAACATCTCCACTACTTCTACACTGGATTTGTCATTAATTCTTTTGTTTTAGGAGCTAACAGTGAAACCGGACCATTATCTCTTATGTTTGAGATTAAATTACCTTTGGAGCTGCACTTGCAATATGTGCGATGTCTGTGACATCAGAATGACAGACAAGCACTAACTTCTCACAGGAATAACAACAATACAGCACCAACCAACAAATTAGCACCAGCAACTCTAAGCACATCACTAATATTTTGAGATAAATGTGCTTAATGCGTTTCTGCATGGAGTTTTTCTTTATGGCTATACAGCCAGTGGGTGCAAAAACTTTCACACAGGGAACTGAAGGTGAATCTCCTGTTCTACCACATCCCACTGGTGTTCTATTGGATTCCATTGAAGGACCGGATCTGAAGAACTGAAGGCACTGAAGAACACTGAACTCGTTGTCATGTTCATGAAACCAGTTTGAAACGAATTTTACTTTGTGATATGGTGCGTTATCATGCTGGAAGTAGTCATTAGAAGATGGGTAAATTGTGGCCATGATGGGATGCACATGGTCAGCACCAATACTCAAATTGGCTATGGCATTCAAGTGATGATTGACTGGTATTACCAGGTCCAAAATGCGCCAAGAAAACATGCCCCACATGACTACACTACCTCCACCAGCCTGGACTCTTGATACAATGCAGCTTGTGTTATTATCACCAAATTCTGACCCTAACATCTGTGTGCATGAGCAGAAATTGAGCTCCTTCAGACCAGGCTCTGTTTTTCCAGTCTTCAACTGACCAGTTTTGGTGATTCTGTGCCCACTGCAGCCTCAGCTTTCTGTTCTTGGATGACAGAAGTGGAACCCGATGTGGTCTTCTGCTGTTGTAGTCTATCTGCCTCAAGATTTGATGTGTTGTGCATTCTGAGATGCTTTTCTGCTCACCATAATTATACAGAGTGGGTATCTGAATTACTGGAGCCTTTCTGCCAGCTCAAACCAGTCTGGCCAATCTCTCTTGACCTCTCTCATCAACAAAGTATTTCACTCACTGGATGTTTATTGCACCTTTCTGAGTAAGCTCTAAAGACTGCTGTGCTTGAAAATCCCAGGAGATCAGCAGTTATAGAAATACTCAATCCAGTCCGTTTGGCACTAACAATAATGCCACGGACGAAATCACTGAGATCACATTTTTCTGATGGTTGTGAACATTACCCACCCGAAGCTGCTGGCCCGTAGCGGAATGATTTTATGCATTGCCCTGATGCCAGATGATTGGCTGATTCGATAATTGCAAGAATGAGGTAGGTGTACAGGTGTTCCTAATAAAGTGCTCAATTAATGTATATAGGCAGTAAAATAGAAGGGACGTGATGTTCCAGCCATGGACTTTTTCATAAACTGCTTCACTCCATTTCTGTTAACAATAGAACTATACAGCTGACGAATAATTGGTTAAACGCCATCAGACTGGCTGTTCATTAAATATGCTATGGATTTGCCTTTAAATGTATCCTGTGGAAACATTTGTTTTCGCTTGCACGTGCACACCAAACTGATAGATAATCTCCTTTTGGAAACTTAATTTATATTCCTTTCACATGTTATCAGGGACCTGAGGGACAGGGAAGGCATTCTTCCATTTGGGTCCAATTTCCTCCCACTGACCTTTCCCCTCAAAGCAAACACTACATTGTTTCTTCTGCTTTAACACACTGGGTATCAGCGGTGCGCTTGGAGTGTGTGGCCCACAGGCGGTGACATGAATCAACCCGAAGGAAGCGTAAGACAGAGCACAATGTCATTGCTTTGCCATGACACCATGAGCAGTCCACAATATTTGTGTGCATTACATATTGACCAATATATATCCTCATACATATAATACATATGAGTGTATAGTATGGGTATATTATTCACAATAAATGTTTATACGAATTGAAGTGTGCATTTACATAATCAGGCTTATTATTTTACAGATTTGTAACTATTATGAGAAAATGGCATAAAATGTGTTTATAAATATTTATAAATATTATAATGCTGTTAATTATTCCTTAACAATCAAAGAAAAATGTTTTCCAACTGTCACTGTTTATAGAAAACGCACTGTGTGTGCATGTGTGTGTGCGTGAGCATGTTTTTATTTCTTGATGGAGACTAAATGTCCCCACAAAGGTAGAAATATCTGACAGTTTGGAGCTTATGGGTACCTCTGGTTTGTCCCCATGAGGAAACCGCTATGTAAAATGCTTTTATTAAATAAACAAATACGCTTAATTTTTGTTACTAAGGTTAAAATGAGGTCTCAATTTAGATTTAAGTGCAGGCATGGCGTAAATAATTATGTCAATGGAAGGTCCTCACAAGGATATTATGATAAACGTGTGTGTGTGTGTGTGTGTGTGTGTGTCTGTAATCATTGTTTTATTTCACTTTAATCAATTCACCCTTCAACCCCCTCCCACTCCTCCCTCCATTTATTATGCATTATTCGCCCTTTCTAAACAATTTGCTACCAACCCTTTCGTCTCATTTGGTATTCAGATGTGCTTAACGTTATTATCTCAATTAATACAATGACACGTGCTAAACACACTCTCCGTATAATGCGAGTGACGAAAAAAAAAAAAAAAACACCACGAATTTCACAGCCGTACAAACCAAAAGGCCGTTCCTCCTCGAGCGAAGGCGACAGCTCTGACTACTTCGCTCCGAATCGGGAGACAGCGCCGGAGTCAAATAATCAGACGAAGGAACGAAAAGGAGCCATGCTGGTCTACAGGACTGTGCTTTATTTTTAGCCTAAGCAGAGAATATAATGATCTAGAGCTACACGGTTCAGGAGCAATGAGGGAAAAAAAACAGCCCATATGTAGAGAGGATGGGCTCGTGCCAATGCTATTTTACAGCTTTTTGTATTCAAGAAAAAAAAAATGTCATTTCGAAATAAACATCATTTTGAATGTGTTCAATTTAAAAATGAACACCAACATTAAATGAAAAAGAAAAAAGAAAAAAAGTAACACAAATAGGAAAAAAAATAAATAAAACAAGGCATGGATTAAGAAGCAGGGAATACAGTGATTCATTTCTTCTGGAAAACACATTTTCCATGTTCTCCACTGAGTCAATTTGGCAACTGTATTGTAATAAGTTTTTTTTTGTTGTTGTTGGTCCTTATAGTGGCATTGAAACACCAAGGGCCTCTGTAAAGCCCAAACACAGAGGCAATGATACAACACACTGGCATAGAGTGGAGTTTCTGATGTGTAGGTAGCATCACTGGGGACAATGTGCTGGATTTAAGGCAAAACACCCCTCATAGATTGGTATCTACACAATTGACAAAAGTGAATGAGAGCAGCTGTTCAGCTGCGCTCTCGGCTACTGACATCTCAACTTCATCCACAGCTATGAACATGCAAATTGAGTTAAAAAGTCGAATATAAAGTTTATGCTTTTTTTTTTTTCTTCCTGAATTTGATGAGGTTAGAACAGAACAGCAGAACAGTACAGATTGAAGCAGAACAGACAACAGAGGTGATGCTCTGAATAGTAATGATTCCAGCCGGATAAAGATTTCAAGGCATTTAAGATAAAAACAAAACAAAACAAAACAAAACAAACAAACAAAAAAAAACCAACAACATGTAACTTCCAGATACCCTTATATGATTTCATGATTTCCATTTTGTCATACAATTTACATAATGTAGGTCGTCCGAGATTTTTAAGAAAGACAACAACATTTAAAAGGAAAAAAAATAAAATAAAATAAATAAATAAATAAAAGATTAAATCTTTCCGTGAATAATAACGATCCCATCCTGGTAAAAGATTTCAAGGCAAATATCTGATTTCAAATATTTGTTATAAAAATGACTCATGAACATATCCGTAACTCATAAAAACATATCATTCCCAGATATCCTTATATGATTTCTCTCTCTCTCTCTCTCTCTCTCTCTCTCTCTCTCTCTCTCTCCCTCTCGTGCTGTCCTCAAACTCTGCTGGATTAAAAAACCTCTGTCACTCTGTCGCTCCATAAAATATCGCTTCAAACTGTGCCATAAAAACGCAACCGAACAAACTATTTCACAATTTAGGTCATCGCAGATTTTCCAAGACTACGTAAAGAAACAGAGAACATATAAAACTTGCAATAAATCAATCAATAAATATCATTTGCCACCATACTGTACATACAGTATAAAATTCATTTGAACATAAATAAAAATGTGTATAGTTTCCCCTCTCACCCTTGATGAAATATAGATATATATCTATATATTTTGTTTTTCTTTCAGAAATATTTTTGACCGGTATCTCTCATGTAGACTAGAAAGATGAGACAGAATTGAAAAATATGCTATGTTGTATTTACAGTTCCCAGGAAAGAGCAGGCTTGCAGATATTGGAGAGGATATAAAGAGAATGCTATAGAGGTGAGACGCGGGAGGTTCGGTCTCAGTCTCGATGCAGGTTACGACCAAACACCTGCTAATGCAGCCTGTGCCTGATGTACATATACATACATATGTACATATTGTACACTATCAATCCCAGGTCACGTTTTAACCACTTGCTACACATTGACACTGCATTTAACCCTCATGTTCTGTGCAATACTTCGCACAAGATGTCCTAGCGCATCCACTTTTCTAGTAATACAATTGAAAATATTTCAGAATACCCTTCCATCTTTATTCCTTTGAGTTATTAGAAATATCTGTGATTATTTATATATTGTTAAACAGACACGTAAACCCTTGTCGTACGCTTCGGGACACTCCTGACAAAATGCGATCATCTTCTTCTTATTATTTTTTTCAATTTCCTTTCGTATTTACAAAGTTTTTTAAACAGTTCATACATGCTCTTGATGACACAATCTATCGGCACAAACCAGCAGCTGTGATACAGATGTTCATTCAGATGTCAGTAATCTCTGAATATAAACATTAGGCTCCTAACTGAATTTTTATCAACTTAAAAATGAATAAATAAATAAATAAATAAATAAACAAAATCATTATTTGGGATGTGATAATATTTCAGGGATTATTTCCCTGAATAAAGGGTTGTTTTGAAATTTTATCAACAGGAAAACGAATTGAGAAACTTCTCTGTACTATCTGTACTACTACTACTACTACTCTGATAAATAAAAGCCAAAGCTTCACTAGTCTTCCTGCCTAAAAAAAAACATAACCTCACCTTCTTTCCACAAATCTCACCCAACGTGTAAGACGTCTGCAAGCAACCACAAGCCGTGACATCATTTTACGTGATGCCCTGAGTACTAGAGTTGGACTTGTGTCACTTAAGTTGCAGCAGCTACACACACTTTCTGCCTAGCATGTATTCTACCTCCATCACCTTTTGTTCTCATTTCTTTTCAAACAAGACCTCTCATGTTTAAACACGATGATGAAGTCTTACTCTCTCTCCCTCTCTCTCTCTCTCTCTCTCTCTTTCTTTTTTTTTTTTTTTTCCAAAACCAGTTATTAAATGAGAGGCATTAATTTTTTTGTGTGTGTTCTGTCCAACAGGTTCCCTTAATTATGTCTTTACTTTTAGTCAATTACATTTCGCTTCCTTTCCTTGACAATCACTGCTATTTTAGGGAGAGCAGTAAAAGCCTCAGGGGGGGAATGGAGATGAGGAGCTCTGTTTCTGGCAGGTCACCCCCTCCTTTGGTTGATTAACTCATCCCACAGTCATCTCTGCAGCAACATGATTCTGCAAGGAGAATAAAAGGACTAACGGCATGCAAAACGACAACATCTGTCTAACAGGCAAAGGAGCCGGGGAGCCGATGGACGCAGAAAGACTTGCCAGGCTTGGCTTTTTAATGGACATCTGTGGGAAGTGAATATTTAGATAATATTAGAGTGTGAGTTTGGTCTAAAATGATGGCATTGAGGTGAAAAATGGTACAGAAAGGAGCCACAAAATAAAGATTCTGCATTGTTATTTTTTTTGTCCTCCTCTTGTAGGTCTTAACAGTAGTCTTGTCCTAACAGCGTTCTTCCCTTGACGTTAAACACTCAATTTAGCCTTCTGATTTGCAGCACAGTAACTGTAAGCATTTAATCCAAACACTTTTTAGGGCGTCTTGTCAACTTTACATTTCTGTGTGTGGAAATTGAATCAAATAAAAGAAAATAAGGCAATAAAGGCAAGAAGGAACACATGATTCGAGAACAATGCAGTCATCTGTATTAAATTTCCCAGCATACCAGTAGCAGTAGCTTCTTAAATATGTACCTTTAGATATGAATTAACCCAACTAACGTCTGACAAAGAAAAAAAAAACAACAAAACAAAACAAAAAAATAACAGAGACACTGAAATTTTCCTGTTTGAAATTGAGGTGTCTTCCTGTTACATTGCATATTTTTTTTCTAGGGATGCATCAATACCATGCTATTCAATCCAATTTTGCGTACAATTGATTTCTATTTATCTTCACTGATATAGATACAAATACTGAAACGAGTGACATATTTAATACTAAGCAATTAAGCAATCAGACGTGTCATGGAACATTTCTCTAGCTCTGATGTTGGTTGGTGAGACGTTGAGCTAGCAGCAATGAACTCCTCAGGTTTATGAGTTTTATGTTCAAGATGTCATTCTTTATAAACAGTATATTTAATAGCGAGCATGAGCGTGGCCATTCTGAGAGCATGGATCTTTAAAAACTGGCTGTAACTTGCCATGACTTGCAGCTTGACGATGGGAAAAGAAGTGCGCAGTATTCAGTACTCAGTGCTCGCAGAATTGAAGTGCTAGCTTTGTGTGCGCTCTATTAAAGATAACATTTAAACACCACAAAGATGTTTTATCGTGTTGCTTGTATTATAAGACGGAAGATGCTATAGTAGCTCCTCTTGATATGTTTGCAGTTTTGCTTTGGTCATTAATCGTGAAATAGGCCAAGATTGATGTCATTTTGTGTCACCTGCTCGTTAGGCTTATGAGACTAGTAAATGAGTATGTTAATAGACCGATACCTGATAAAAGTATTTTATATTGATGCATCCCTATTTTTAAACAATAAACAAAGATCAAGTGAATTAAATTGACTGTCTCGGCAATTTTATGCAACCGATGAGAAGCAAAGTAGGGCAGTATATTGTAGCAGTAAAGTAGCTGTTTACACTGTGCTTCACCAATATTCTTCCAGTGCTTAATAATACGTGTGCTTTCCAGATGTCCTACATTTACAGCTGTGACAAAACAGGCACAACAACCTGAATGAATGGGTCGTTTTTACTAAATGAAAGTCCGTAGATCAAATGGTAGGAGTGCAATTAAGTGCGGAGATAACAATAATGATAGAGGGCATTTGCCAAATGTATGTGGCTCTGTAAAAACAAAACAAACAAACAAACAAAGCAGAAATCAGATCAAACAGTTTGGCACTTCCATATTAATATGCCTCCAGTTTCTTTCTCAGTAAAGGAAAGTTTTCCAGTCATACACTAAAAGGTTTAAAGTCTTAGACAACAAATCCAGGATGATTAACCGAGGATGATTTGAAGCATTTTCGATGTGTATAATTCAGACATTTTCTATTACAGTGGAATATAATCATTGGCAGGTAGTGAGGTGATAACTAGTGCAAATTGTTCAGATTGTATGTAGAAGGGATAGGATACAGCAGATGTTCGTGGCTGAATTGAACAAAGAAATATAAGCATGCATGGCAATTGACAGTACAAGGGAATTTAAAATAAAACGCAAAAGGTATTTAGAAAATTTGCTAGTCAGTTCTCGGTTTTCCAAAACCAATCTTAATGTCTTCTAGTGTGTAGAGCATCTGACATCATGATACTGTATTTGTGCTACTTTTGTCAATTTTGTGAAGCTCAACCCAGGTGTGTACAATCTCATCATTTCTTTCATACATCTGAACTAATAAGAATCTCCGGGATTTAGAAATGGACAGGCTGGAGGTCACAGTTTCAACAAAACCTCATTCCTGCTTTCAGTCCAGTGGAAGCAGGCAGGAAGGACAAATTTCATTCGGCAAGGGGAGGGAGGCAGCAGATTTTATTTGCGCAATTTTTGGTCCTTTGGAAATTCCTAAAGAGGATTTAAAGGATTAAACGCAAGGTCTGACATGCTGGCATTAAAGGTCAGAGGTCAGGTTTATTTGTTTTGACATCCATGATACCCTGCCTACTCCACTCATCTGTGCAGACTGTCTTGCCACTGTAAACCACCAAGCCTATCCTTGGAAACAGCAACAACAACAACAACAACAACAAAGAAATAAATAAAGCTATCATTCGATATTTCAGAAGTATCCAGAAGTGTTGTCCACCATTTGTAAAGGTTACAAGCTAAATCGATTAGAAAACCGTTGACGCTGTTTTCGCTAGCTTTACAACCGGATTCACAAAGAATTTACGAACCATTCATAGGTGTTTCCATGTGAAATCAATTTGTAAGAAAAGCTATTCGATATTCATACCTTTTCATACAAGTTTGCTTGTGTGCGTTTGTTGCATGTCGGATTAAGAAATGAAACAAAAAGAAATTAAAGGAATTAAAGAAAAAGAAAGAAAACCGTTGGTTGGCAGCATTGCAGGTATATAGAAAATTGTGACTGTTGAAAGGAGTACAATCATGGACAAAAAGCCCCAGATATATGATTATGTCATTGAGCATGTTCTCTACATTACATTTCTGATAACTGACAAAAAAATCACCTTTGAGTGCAATACAGGCTTGGGTAGAGTGTTGACTGACTGTCGTACGTTCTTTCCCAGGTTCGTTCTATCATTTACGGTGGCATTAGAGAGAGCATATGAATAGTGTTCCATTTACATCAGATTACAACAAAGCTTAATGGCATCTAAAAGCTTTCAGCTGCTAATGCTGTGAGTGCATTTGTTTTTTGATTTTTTTTTCTTTTTTTTTTTTTTATTATTATTTTGCCTTTCCCATGAAAGTTCAGGATATATCCGCAGAGCACTTAGTTGAGTGCTTTGCTAAGTTTGCAGTGGCTTCAGTAGACCTCTAGATCGCTCGGTGTCTAAGTCATTTCTCTTCAGACCAACACTGTGTCACTTCTAATGATTTTCATTCATTTTTTTACTTAAAAAAAAAAGAAAGAAAGAAAGAAAAAAAAAAGCCACTGCAGTCGTTATCTCTTCGGGTTCGTTTGGCAGTTTCTGTAGCTATCGACTTCCACGTCATTGTCATCATACGTTCAGAATTTTAGAAAGTCCATTCTTAAAGGATCACGCCTCCCCCCCCACCCCACCCAACACACACACACACACTGCAGTAGTAACTGTGAGATCAGTCTAGATAGCGCGCTCCCTGTCATAATACAAAAAAGAGTAAAGAAAAGAAGAGAGTCCACATCATATCCAGTAGCTTGGTCTTTACAGTGGATTGTCGCTTGAACAAAAAGGCTTATGGGAAGCCTGCACCCTGTCAAGTACAGACTTTAGACACTCCTTTACGACCGTTCCTTGTTTTGTTTTTGTTTTTTTTTTTTCTTCTTACTGTCCAGTTTCCTTGGGACACAGTTAGACATAATAGCTGTCAGAAGGCAGGGTGAAGAAATTGAGATGAGCTGCTTTATCTGTTCATTAAATGTGGCATGTTGAAGACACTGGGATGAGCTGTATAATCCATCCAATACATATTTTTCTAGAGTGAGCGGCCATTAAGACAAACAATGATTTTTTTTTTGTTTGTTTGTTTGTTTTCATAGTGTTTCTTTTTTTTGTAGATTTTTCCTTTTTTTCATTAGAAGTTCAAGTATTTTTTTTTTTGTCATTAAAAAAGAAAACAGCAAAAAATTGGCAAATCTACTCTTAGAATCTATACAATACATCTAATCTACGGTCTGGTGTAAATAAACCACCACCAGAGCAAAGGGTCAGCCTTGGTTTGATTATTTTCCTTCTCTTTTTTATTTGTTTTGTCTTTATAATCAATACTTAATGGATACTGACTTAATTATTTCTTTCAACTACTACTATCTATAATTGTAATACTTGCAGCTACAATGTAATGTATATATATATATATATATATATATATATATATATATATATATATATATATATATATATATATATACATACATATATATATATATATATATATATATATATATATATATATATATATATATATATATATATATATATATATAAAAGCATGTAGTCCTTTGGTCCCTATTTTCTAAGGAATGATGCATGTAAATAATCCTGGATTACCATTTTCTCTTCAATCTCTCCAGAGCTTTCCCTGGCACAGACTACAACACCTGTATAGGCACGAAAACCAAAATGGCAGCAGGCTGGTGTGTGTTGTGTGTGTTCGTGTATGTGTGTATGTATGCGTGTGTGTGTGTGTGTGTGTGTGTGTGTGTGTGTGTGTGCGTATGTCTGCGCATTCATATGGATTTACAAATAGAGATATCAGTATTAACCAGTATCCAAAATATGAAGTTTCTGCAGTGCATTTATGCATCAGCCTAAGTGCAAAGGGTTTGTGTCTTTAAATATGGGTCATTTTGCATGGGTGCGTGCATGTGTGTGTGTGTGTGTGTGTGTGTGTGTGTGTGTGTGTGTGTGTGTGAGATAGATATGTGTGTTTCACTGCATGTATGATTGTATATCTGTATATGCATGCTTTGAGCATAATGTATCTATAAATATTTCTCCATCTTGTCTAAAAAACAGCAGCAAAAAAGTTGGTCTCTGCAAAATCGGCTTCCACAGGTTTGCGATGCCAAAGCGAGTAAATAAAAAAAGGAAATATTTAGCCAAGAAAAAAGAAAAAAAGAAAGAAAGAAAGAAAAAAAAACCCTCGTTCCTTCAGTCACCTAGTCTCACATCTCTCGGCAATTTTCCCACAGAATCAAGGGACCACTCTTCTTCTTTGTGGCAGAGCGGAGAAGAAGTCTTTTGTACTTATACTGCACTTGTGAAAATAAGGTGTTGTCATCCTTCATCCTGAAAGAAAGGGGAAAAAAAACAGAAAAGAAGGGAGGAAAGGAGGGAAAAGAAAAATGTGAGCTGTAACATTTTGTCTGTATAAATATATAAATATATATACTGTATATATATATATATATATATATAAGTGTAAGTGAAAATCTGCCAGTGCTATACACCAACATCTACAGCCAACACTTAGAAACACACTCACAACACAAAGTGAAAGACGTTAGATATTATACACGATATACGTACGAATATTTGTAGTTATATAAACCCAAGCGCAGATGGACAAGCTTCAATAATATAACGAAAGGACACTCTGTAAATACAATACTGTGACTCTGTCTCCGTAGCCAACACCAGTTAATCTACCGTTATCTAAAAGCAATGAAACAGACAGCAGGGCAAGGGGGAGAGACACACAACCAAACACATGAACATGACGAGAAGACTGTGTGATGGGAGATGACTGAAGTTTAATTACACAAACGGATCATAGGCGGATGATAAAGCCTATTTATAAGCCTGTTTATAACATTTATACTGAACCTGAGCATCATTTTCTTGATATTTCTGTTAAAGAAAAACAGAAAACAACGACAAAAAAAGCCTTCCGATGACAGTGCCTATACTTTTAATCACATTCGGTTAATATTCAGCTCTACAAGGTTTGTACAGTATGTACGTGTTGATATGTGCCTGGCTTTTATGTCTTATGTAAGGAATAAAACATGCTGTAATAGGAAAATAATCACTGACAGGGTACTGAAATATCACACAAAGCATTTGAACAGTATGTTGTACTTTTAATTGTTTATAGTTATGTATAAAGCGCACCTATTATGGTTTTGAAACGTGCCTAAAGGTCTCATACGATAGATTTACACACATCCGAGGTCATAAAACACTTAAACGTGCTCATACTTTAAATTCCAGCATTAACTTTTTTTCCCCAGTGACACAAACGACTCGTTAACTGATCTGTTCTAAATGATTCATTCTAAACTCCTCCTTTCAGAGAGCATACTCTGCTCTGATTGGTCAGAGCAGCGTGTGTCGAAAAGGAAACGCCCACTACCGTAAGAGTATCAGCTCCGTCTGTGAGCGAGCAGCCGATGACGACCAAAGGCGGGGTTTTTTGTTACAAAACAACGCAGGTTTGAACAGGAAGTGAATTGTGGAAAGTCTGGAATCACTAACGACTCGTTTCAGTTGTTCAGAATCGATTCCTTCTTTTGGGAATCAGTAAATCCATTTATCGTGCACTTTGATTTTTGAAACTTTGCAGACTTTTTACAATCACACATAACTCTTAAACACACTACACGAAAGGTAATATTTGAAAAACCATAATAGGTGCACTTTAATGTTGTAGAACGTCCATAAAAAAATGGATATCGCAGTTACAAACAGCTGTTTACTGTTCACTGTTCTGGCCATTTTTTTCAAAAGCATATGCAGCTTTTCGTGTTACAGAGAAACTGCAGACTCCTATATGGCTCCTAATTGTTTGTAGACACCTGACCATAATGCCCATATGTGCCTTTTGAGTATCTTGTTATAGATTTAGTCCTTCTTTGCTGTTATAATAACCTACAGGCTTTCCACTACATTTTAGAGCATTGGTGAGGTTAGGCACTGATGTTGGGTGAGAAGCTTGAGGTCAGGGCTTTGTGCAGGACACTCAAGTTCTTTCACTCGTTCTTTAGCTTGGCAAACCATGTCTTCATGGAGCTTCATAGTATGTGCACAGGGGCTTTGTCATGCTGGAACAGGTTTGGGGCCTATAATTTTAATAATTCCTAATAATAATAATAATAATAATAATTCTTTTCCAGCGAAAGGAAATTATAAAGCTTCAGCATACAAAGACATTCTATACAGTTGTATATTTCTGACTTTGTGTAGAATAGTTTGAGAAAGGCCCACTTATGGGGTGTCCACAAACTTTTGGTCATATAGTGTAATAGGAGGAGCTTATTAATATAAACCTGTGATTTTAAATTACAGCTGGAAATACTGCTGTTTTAGATATTACATATTACTATATATGTTTCGTAAAAGAATGTCCAGGATATCATCCCAAAAGGACCTCATAAAATGTTTAATTTTTTAAAGCTTATATGTTTTACATTGAAAAACATTCAGATACTGCCATTTTATTGGTATGTAGCGGTAAGTTTTACAATTTAGTGTAGCTGTTTTACATCAGGGGCATCACGGTGGTACAGCAGATAGCATTGCTATGCCGCCTCACAGCTCCAGGGAGTTCCGGGTCAATCCTGAGCACGAGGTACTATCGAGGTACTATCAGTATGTTCCATGTGGTTCTCCGGTTTCCTATCTCCTCCAAAGAACATGGTAGATGTATTGAATCTACTGAATTTCTCCAAGGTATGTATGAATGCATGCAGTATATTTCTGTCTTGTGTCAAGTTTTCCTGGTATAAACTTACCAGATATACAACAATTCTGATCAGGAAAAAGCAGAAGATGAATGAATGAATGTCTAAGTTGTATAAAAAAAATAAATAAAAATAAAGGAAAAAATAAAAATGGCGCTATAACGTAGGTGCGTTTTCACTGGCATGGTTTGAACTTGCTTGTCTTCTTAGAGTTGGATCAGATCCGGAGCAAGTTTTTTTTTTTTTAATTATTCTCTGAATTCAATCATCGGAATACTCTTAATGAACGCGTTAGGGTTTGTAATGCTAATTAAGTTTACAGCGATAAGATCTCGGAAAGGGCATATGAAGGAATTACACCTCGGTGTATCTCAAGTCTTATTAGAGGAAAAAAACAACAACGACGACAACAAAAACAAACGCAAAAAGCCTGGCTTGTTCTCGACACCGATAACTCACACCACATCTCTTCGTTCTGCGGCTTTTCTCTGGCATTTACACATACGCGTGTTAAAAGTGTTCAAAGTGTTTTGAACGAAAGACGACAAGCGTGCATTCTGTGTGCAGAAAGAAAGAGAAGCAGGGCATTATGTGAAAAAGACCTGATTATAGATGCAATTCAAAGGCAGGAGGCTGTAGTGTATAAACGCAGAACAGATGCGGCGCCGCTTTAAAAATAGACACCCACTGAAAGCACTGTTTTCCTTACTCCCAGCTGAGGGATGCATATATATCTTAATAAGAGACACATTTATACGCTTGATAAAAATGCATGTTTTTGCACTATTTTTTATTAATATGCAATGAAATTTCACTTAAGTGTTTTATCCTTCTATGACTTTATTCTGTTGTATCGTTGAATTTTTAAAACTTGATTTAACAGCTACCATATGTATAAAGTTTTTTTTCTCTTTATATATATATATATATATATATATATATATATATATATATATATATATATATATATATATATATATATATATATATTATACATTTTATATACATATTATATGAAATTCCCAAGACCTGTTGCATCTTTATTATTTTTAGTGTTTGTCTCCATACTATTCAATTTGCTAATTCAGTGCTAAATCTTAATCTTCTTCATTACATTTAAATATAATTTTTTCCTAATATCATTTCATTTTATTGCCAGTTTTGAATTCTAGCACTGGCCATACCTCTCACTGGGCTGAACTGAGCTCAAAAGTGTAGCAGAAAAGAAACCACTTGTCAGTTTGTTTGTTTGTTTGTTTGTTTCTCATTATTATGTGTGTATGTGTGTACGTGAGAAATTGACTTGATGAAGTCGCCATGTGTGGGTCCATGCCAGCACCTGCAGCTCTGCAATCATTCTGTAATTGGTTAGCAAGCTCATAAATAAGTAAACAGGAAGCAATCCCCGTGTTGGCCAAACAAAACAATCATAGCGAAGCACTTCAAACGGAGATACAATGAAAAACAGCACAGAGAGGAAGAGGAGAGGAGATCGGACTTAACATTTGCCTGTGCACCACCACTGGGGGAAGAATAATTGGCAGTACAAACATGGTGTCATGATGTAATGATCGCTCACCGGGAGAGTTAGCAATTAATAAGTTCAGCTACTTCATAAAAGTACATAGAGAAAAGAACAGGAAAAAAAAAAAAACATCACACAAAAATATAGTCACAGCTCATGTTAGGGGAAAAAAAGCGAGATAGAAAGGGCAAAATATCAACACATTCTCAAGTTCACACGCAAAATAACAAGAGCACAGCACTCACATTACAACAGCAAAAGGTCACACCCCATCGAAAACCAACCAATCAGCAGATTTACGAACACCAGCTACCAGCTACCGACAGCGCAAACAAAATACTGCACTCCATAAATACAAAAATCCAAAACATGGCCACAAGAGAAATAGAGAAAGAGAGTAAAAGGTCAACAGCACGTCATGCCACTCGATCACAGTAGTACACATGACGTCATCCAAAAGAAAATGACACCATAGTGGGAACTTACAGCCGTGGGAACTGTTTCCCCCCTGACCGTAGACATGTAGCTAGTCAACAGGGCGGCCATCTCGAGCTACGTTTGGCCATGCCTGGGTTTCACACCGGTTAGGGGCAAAAGAAGAAAACAAATCCATGGAATTTCTTTTCCTTCACTTGGTATTGTTATGAGCATTACCGATGGATGCACTTACGAACTTCTCAAGCAGATTAAGGATACATTGCTGGTAGAAATGAGAAATGTTATTATTATTATTATTATTATTATTATTATTATTATTATTATTATTATCAAGTTCAAATAAGACAAATTAATAACATGCACACAAAGTAAGACAGACTGCAATGAGTGAGTGGATGGAACAAACATGGACGTTAAGAGACATTTTTGTAGACAATGTATTTTCTGAGGAAAAAAATGACATGGGGGCGGAGTCGCATACTCCTGCTGACAAAATGCAGACACACACACACACACACACACACATACACACACACACCCTGCTGACAAAAAAAGTGGGAAGAATGTTTAGTATTACTTCGCCAGATTCTCACTGAGTAGGCCATTGTGTAGATCAAACCTCCCAGTGCTCTCATTTGAGGACATCTGTCTATCGAGCTCTATGGAAAACATCGTCTCTTCAGGGAGTCTGCACTGCAACTGGTGTTTTAGTGCTTTTAACTGTCTCAGTGCTATAGCTTTAATTACTCCTTCGTTTTTTTTGTTTTAATCAAAATAATAACTGAACATCTGGGTTCTTGTAAAAAAAATTATATAAAAAAAAAAGAAGCAAACAATTATAAAACAAACACAGTCAGTAATGCTTCAGCGCATCTGCTTCCATCCACATGTTATGCAAATTTTAAGGCCAGGTACCACACCCTAATAGGATTAGTATTTTTTGTGTTGCTGTTTTTAGTCAAGAAAAAAATATACATCAAAAGAAGATTTTTTTTTTTTGTTGTATTAAAATTTGTTTTTTGCTGTTATATGAAAATAATGTACACCTGCAAATCAGATTCAATCACTCAATTGTGCTGTGGTATAAAACAAAGGGAAATACTTGATCACAATATTGTTATTTTATGAAAGCATCTCCATTTTCTTCAGCTAATATTATGTGAACATTCTCTGACGTCGACCCAAAACAATTCGCCTTTAACATACACCTGTAGCACCCACCACACATCCAAACCCACATCGTGTAGGATTAACTATTAGTCATAGGTTTTTTGCATGCCCAATTTTTCCATTAAAATGTCCTTATACGCAAAATGAAATTTGCATCAAAACAAGTGGATGGGAACCTCACGAGTTGTGGTTCTCACCTGGATGTGGATGATGGTGCAATCAATAAGGGCGGTTGGCATCTTTTGGCCGCTTCAGCTGGACCTTGAGCCTCTTCATGCCAATCTGAAAACCATTCATTGCCTGAATGGCAGCCTGAGCGCTGGATGGGTTATCAAAGCTCACAAAGCCTGAATAGGGACAGAAAGAGACAGAAAAATAAATCCTGGGATCATAAAATAAAAATAAAAAATCGACCCATATTTATTTGGTACAAAGTGAATGGCGGATTGCACATAGTTTTTCATAGTTATATTATTGACAAAATAATAGTTAACTTAAGTACAACAGTAAATATACCACAGCACTGTTCAGTTCTCAAATGGTCAGATGGTTGAAATTGATTAATTATCAATAACAGCACAGGATGCAAGGCAAATCACAGGGTTGTGCTGCATAAACACACTTACTCTAATACCTTATCATTTCTGTAGTAGCAACTACGTTCATGACTTGTATGGTGGATACTCAATATAATACATTATAATTACGACAACATGCTAATAAGATAAGATAAGATGATAATACTTTATTAATCCCCAGATGGAGAAATTAGGGGGTAATGACGCGGTAATAACACAACAACGTGCTAACAACGTGGTAATAACACGACAACGTGCTAACAACGTGGTAATAACACGACAACAAGCTAACAACGCGGTAATAACACGATAACATGCTAACAACGCGGTAATAACACGACAACATGCTAACAACACGGTAATAACACGACAACATGCTAACAACACGGTAATAACGTGACAACATGCTAACTTGGTAATAACACAACAACATGCTAACAACGCGGTAATAACACAACAACATGCTAACAACGCGGTAATAACATATAATCCATTAATAAATAGAAATAAAATGTTATTTTAAAAAAAAAGTAAAAACGTATAATTGCTGGTATGGTGATATTTTCTGAAAAAAAATAATTTAACATTTTTGGAAGGAGTCTCCAGTGTCAGAACTTTGTAACAGTCCGAGATAAAGCTGTGATGTGATGCCATCATAGAACAGTCTTCAGGACGGAGGACTTTGCACTTTCTCTGTGACTTTTTCTGTCTTACACTATTAACTACAAGACAAAGTATTCGAACGGCTGGTTACATCTTCTGTCACATAAGTGATAACTAGTTTTGCAGATGTTCCACAACATTTAATGTAAACACTGTATAAACAGATAAAAGGTATGATCTGTTGTTATTTAATAACATAAAAAAAACTTACACGCTTAATTGTTTTTAATTCAGTAAGAAGACATGAGCAGAAAATCTGATGGAAACACATTTCCAGAATAAATTCCACGATGAGCATCAAAAAAGTCATGTGACTTTGCCTCAACAAATCATGTGATTGGATAATTGGCTCAGAAAAGTAAAAATAGCGGCGAGCGAGAGGTATGTTTGGACAGACATTTTTGCGCCAGTTTCCCCAGAAGTAATGATTTTGTACCTGTGAACACATGGGATGGACACGGTGCTTTATTCTCAAATGTTTCGTGCAATATTCCAATTTTTCACGTGAGTTAAATTCACAACTTGGATGGAAACATAGCTTATGTTATATTACAGGAAAACAATCACTGATTCTTGTGAAGCTGAGTTTTCAGCAAATCCCACAGTGGATCCATCCAGAGTTTTTTTTTTTTTTTTTTAATGCAAATTCGCAAAAAAATTCACATAAAAATACATGGATGGAAAGATAGCTATTGTCAAACCACAGTGAACAACAAGGCATGTTTTTAAAGGTGTATATAAATACAGTGGGGCTGCAGGTAATTGAACCCACCTTGTGTACAATAAATCATCTCCAAAAAAGGCAGTAATCGAAGGAAGATTGGCATTCTGAGGTTCAGTTTTGGTGGTTTGGGCTCTCTGACTCGCCGTAGCAGCTCTACTTCTGTTAACATTCTTGTTACATGCGCTCTAACTTATCACAGACGTGTCAAGGCAAAATGATCCTGCGGCTCTCCTGCCCTTTTCTTATCGCCCTCTTCGCTGGTTGACTGGCCAAATTTGCTGCCCGCCAACTGATTCAATCACCTGGCTACAGCTCCGATTTAATTTTGTAGGTGAGGCCATGCTTTTGTCAGGCCGGCCAGAGATAAGAGCACAGCTTTTACAAAGCTTTTAAAAGAGCCGAGCCTGTCAGACAACTTCTATCCACCTTCATAAATCTCCCTCTCTCCTGTCGCACCAATCCAGCCCTGTCCCTGCCAGCAGCCAGGCAGAGAGTGAGCTGACAAGGCTAAAGAGAAGATGACTGGATGGACGAGTGGTAAATCATACAGCTCTTGAGCAAAGTAAATCAGTCAGTGCTGAACTTTCTGCCATGTTTTATAGGAAGCTGTGCACTTTACAAGGGCTGCTTCCTTCGAGGCAAGACATTAAAGCTTCTTTAAATGAGCAGGCGAAGTTGAAACAGCGGAGGAGGACTTCATTGATTTTTGTCTATCCATTTTATTATTTTTTTTGTACTTCCAAGGCCTACAGTAGGCCTAGAAATTTTACAACATCTAAAGCCGAAGAGATATTCTAAAATATACCACGGACTGACTGTGGATTTTTATACTATTAATACAAATAATCTAAAAGCACATCTCAGTTTGTTTGTTTGTTTGTTTTTTTCCAGGCACAGAGATGCATATATACAGTATGTGCATGCATTTTTGTGTAGCTTTGTGTAGCTGAGTGATTCCAGCAGACCCCTGAAAATCCATTTTCCTTTTTGGCTAATACTACTAAAAGAGGCAGGCTTTGATCAGTGTTAAATGTCAATATTGAGTGAGTAATCACTGCGGATTAAAAGAACTCAATGCCCCAGATGATTCGGCAGGCTCCTCAGTCCTCTTCGGGGATGCTCTTACTGAGGAGATGCTTTTAGGAGCTCCATACCTTAAAGCTGTGAAACTCAAATCCAGGCAACCCAAGAGGAATCAACACCACTGACTTGCTTCTGCTTTTCATATTGGTTTCTTTTTTTTTCCCCACTCCAAATTTGCTTCCGAGGCGAGGGTCAATATTTCCTTGCTTACTTTAACAAGATTGAAGAGAAAAAAAAAACCTCTGAGTTTTCATGTATATTCATTTATATGAGTAAGAGCAATTCAAAGCTAAATGAAGAGCTAAATATTTGTATTAATCTCTCACAAGTGGATTGGCCTCATATCCTTCAATAAACTGGTTTAGTGTGTTTCAATCAGAGCACAAAAGAAGCTGCAGGACACAGAGAAATTTAATTTCATAGCATCTCAATCTAATTTGTAAGTAGCTCCGGAAAACACGTCGAAACTAGGACCAAAACAATATGTTGGAACATATACTGTATAAGAAATTATAATAAACCTCGTTTTTAAGAAGTAATGCGCTGATGAGTCTTGACTAAAAAAGAAAAAGAAAAAATTACAGGATTTATTTAGCAGGCTTCTCTTCCCACACCTGTGTATGCACCAAGGAATACGGTGTATAAGTCCATCCGTCCATCTTCTATACCGCTTAATCCTTTTCAGGGTCACAGCCTATCCCAGGGAGCATGGGGCACAAGGCAGGGTACACCCTGGACAGGGTGCCAATCCATCGCAGGGCACAATCACATACACACTCACACACCCATTCATACACTACGGACACTTTAGACATGCCAATCAGCCTACCATGCATGTCTTTGGACTGGGGGAGGAAACCGGAGTACCCGGAGGAAACCCCCGCAGCACGGGGAGAACATGCAAACTCCGCACACACAGGGCCACGGTGGGAATCGAACCCCCGACCCTGGAGGTGTGAGGCGAACGTGCTAACCATTAAGACGGTGTATAAATGAGCTATGAAATGTAAAAAAGCACAGGGAAACATATTATGGTCTGAATACCAAGTCTAGTACTTATAGAAATGAAAGGCAAGTAGACTCAAGGCTGCATATCTATAAGGAAAGTCAGCAGTCAGTGAGTATCAGAGGAAAATGTCTTGCAGCACTTGCTTCTTCTGTGCTTTAATATCCCATAAACCTTCACTGATGAGCAGCATCCAGGGGAACTGCTCACTCAAATGTGACGCCACTTTTCCAACGTTAATTGCAAATTGATTAGCAGAGACATGGGAAATAAAGAGAGGAGGAAAAAAAAACCTAATCACGGCAAGGGAAGTGAGGCATGAGACGATTTCGAAAAGGATCGTGCCAAATGACAACGCTTTTATCTCCTCACGGCTGGTTGTCATTTTTTATTTTTTATTTTTTTGATGAGCGTTGTGGGTACTCACCGAAACACTTGCTCTGATTGGTGGCCCGGTCCACGAAGACTTTGGCAGAGATGACGTTGCCAAAGGGCAGAAACATCTGCATGAGCTCGGCATCCCCAAACTCCTGCGGCAGGTGGTAGATAAACAGGTTACAGCCTTCAGGCCCTGTAGAACCATACATACAAAAAGAAGATGCAAAATCAGACTTAGTCTACTAGACAAGACAAACACAAAGGAACATTTAAATATAAATCTTTTTGAGAAATAAGACTCCAGATTAAGTCTGTGATGGAAAATGTTCATCTTTATAATCCCATTAAAGCCTGTGTATGTACTCAACGACATATTGATTGATAAGTGAACGTTCGTAATTGCACATCACACATTTGCACATTTCTGAGAAATCCTGTCGAGACAGTTTACGTTAGACTTTCTGTTAACGTTTTCAATATTGAATAAAAATTCATGAACATGGCTTTCTCTTCTTTCTGTCAGGTTAGCGAACTAGATGTCTAATATTAAAATGAAGACTTAAGATAAATCACCTCAGAAATCTTGTCAGGTTAGTTTATGTTAGCCATCTAGCAAAGCTAACGGTAAGCATTAAAAAAAAAAAAAAAAAAACATTCATGACTATGACTTTCTCATGTCCAAGCTGTCTAACGTTAAAAGTTAAGATTTGGCTAGTTATCTAACATTAGAAGTGCATATGTTAAACATCTGTAAATAAGACAGATTAGCTCATGTATCTGATCTAGCTAACATTAACAGTAAGGGATAAACACAGTACCTTGAATCTACGTTTGTGAAACTTAGAACTCCTCTCAGAAATCCTGTCAAGTTAGCTTATGTTAGCCATCTAGCTAGTGTTATCAGTAATTATGAATAAAAACAACAACAACAAAAAAACAAAAAAAACAAAAACAAATATGAGCATGATTTTCTCTCAGAAATGCTGCCAGGTTAGCTAATGGTAGCTATCTGTCTGACGTTAAAAATGAAGATGATTAACATCTGTGAACATGGCTTAAATATACTTCTCAGAAACTCTTAGTTAGCTGTCTAGCATTAGCATTGAACACATAAATAAACATCATGACTGTTTATAAGACTTAGAATTCCTCTAAGAAAGTATGTCAGGTTAGCTAATGTTGTCAAGAGTAAATATTACACACACACACACACACACACACACACACACACACACACACAGAGCCACGTCCATAAGTATTTGGACAGCGACACAACTTTTGTAATTTTGCCTCTGTACACCACCACAGTGGATTTGAAATGGATTTGAACAAGTTGTCGTACAGTCGAAAATTACAGTACAGTTAGATTTGAGGATGTTAGGCGAATTGTTGTATAGAACTCTTCCGCTATAGAATCAAGGCTGAGGAAGGGCTATAAATTCTTTATTGAAGAGTTTATTCACGGGTATCAAGGTAAGTTGACAACTAGCTGATAGCATTACTTGCAGCCGCTAGCAACAGTAGGTTCACAATATGACCAAGAACATGTATCAAGAAAGTAAATTGGGTCAATTTTGATTTGATAGTGACTTTAACATTGTTTTGTATTTCTCCTTTATTTTACAAACCTAATTCTACACATATGCTTGTTAGTACAGTTCCTTATGACTTGAACTGGGTGGGTTGAATAAGAGCGACATAGTGGTAACATGCTAGCAGCTAGCTGTTAATTGTCTTGCATAGTTTGTAAGAAAAAACTATTAACCATGTTAGTTCTGAGTATTGCATATCACTTGATGCTAGCTTCCAAACTAGTTGAGACATCCTTTAAGTCTGTAGTCTTCGGAGCACGCATATTTATTCCTAGTCGAGTACTAGATCTCTGAAACGCTCTCAGACTGCTTTTGAGGTGGTACATAAAATTGTTCCATTGAAAATGACTTGGAGCAGCACCAACCTTGAGAGAGAACTTCCTTGAATGCTGACTACACACAAACGTGCGGCTTCTGCGAGTCACGAACATCGACCCTTCTTCTCTCCTTATTACACAGATCCGTTCTTCCTTTGATTTTTCCATTTGACGGAAAATTCTGAAAGCTTACATATGAGTTGTTTTTGTTTTGAATTACTGCACTGAGACGCACTACAGAAAGACTTGTTTCTGGACTACAGATTACACGTGGCGGTCATTCCCGCAAGCAACAAACCCGGACGTGTGAAATTGGTCTATCTATCGATAACTGAACCTTAATATAGCTCATGCATGAATGCATATAACTGATGTCTTTCCCCCATAACTCCAAATGCAACAAGTTGCTATTTTGAAAATAAATTCCTAGAACCTCTGTTCATATCTCCAGGGATTTTATGCGATGAAAGTTACCCGTGTGTTCTTTTTATCACTCACAATATAACTCTGTTTTTTGTTTTTTGGGGATTTTTTTTTTTGTTGTTGTTGTTCCGCTGTCACTTTTCTTCCCCTGCTAATTCTGACTCGAGAACGTACAGGCAGAACAGGGCAATTATCACCTTTTTATCAGGAACGGGTGGGGCCACTCTTACCTTCACGCTGTTGCTGGGGGATGATGGCCGGTTGCTGGGGAAACGCTTGGCTGATTGGCGCATAGGCGGCAGGATAGGCTGCTGTTGCGAGGAGACATAAGCAGATGAGAAAAGAGAGAGAGAAAGAAAGACAGAGAGAGAGAGAGAGCAGAGGGAATTTGCATCAATATGTCCGGATTTGACACAATAACTTAAATCATTACTGCACTGTTCTCACTTTCCAGATGCTGAATAAATAAATTGTCTTATAGCTCATGGGCAGTCAGCATTATTTTTGCCATGGTTCATGGTTCACTGCTCACTGCGAGAAATAAACCGGTTAAAAGGGTCTTTTATAGAACCCGTCCTCCCATAGGTACTGCAAAAGAGACACAGGCCTTGCATTAAGTTCTTATCTAGTAAATAAGCTTTCATTTACTCTGCCATTGTGGACCTGATTCTGCATGCTAAACAGCTGCGGTTTTACTCCGCAGACTTTCTGGCCTTTAAATCAAGTCAATATAAGATTGTAAAGTATGAGGAAGAAAAAAAGCATGATAATCCGAGTTATGATTACTTCCAATAGCTGAATTTGATGTATCTCAGCCACATCTGAAATCACATAAGGGCCACTCTGTCAGTGAGTAAGTGGGTTATTAATCCATTTCTGCCATTCTGAGTGCAGTCTGCATTTTTTTTTTCTCATGCCACTTCATATTCTGACATTAATAAAGCATGTGTATTGTTCAGAAAGTTGAATATGGACAGTAAATCGGGGTAACTAGACAAGCAGGCATTTTAAATACTTGTTTGTTTGAGTACAAGGTATATTTCTTTAATGACACAAAGACAGCATACTGTATGAAGATCTACTCAGTTTTGGTGCATACAAATAGTATCTAAGAAAGCACTGTTAGCATGCTACACACAAGTTGTATGTCTATGTTGTTATAAGAGCAGTGGTAGCTCTAGTATGTTTTGAATGGGTTGACTGGATGGCATATTTATCATTTGGACATTACAGAATTCAATATAGTATACATTAATTGCTTCCTTTTTTGATTTTCATAACATTTTCAACTATAAGGGCCTGCATGACACAACATGCTACATGTAATATGTTGTGCCATCTTGATTTGTCACAATCAGTGGGAGGGCTCTGTGGATCCGCATGCGAATAATGTATTTATACTTTCAACAATTGTCCAGCTTTGTCACATTCAGAGTCGGAGAATTACGTCCAGCAATGTTTACATGAGGAAAGTTATACATATTCAGAGGCGGGTTACGCAGTCCCCTTTTCTGTGCTCCACATTCAGATTATTCATTGCATGTAGTTCACACACGGTTGAAAAATGAGGATGAAAAACGAGGAAATATCTTTGTTTTATTTTGCTGTAAAATGTAATACACTGTAACATAAAAAAAAATAATGAAAATTTAACAAGAAAAACAAAACAAAACAAAACAAAAAAACGTCTAATATATATATATATATATATTATAAATATATGCAGGAGAAGATAGAAAGCCTTGGAATAAAAAACAAATTAAATTGACTTATATGGCTAATATTTTGCTGCATGAATAGTCGTAGTTGTAGTTATCATATCAATATAGCCCATCGTGCTTAGTATCGTAAAACAGACTTTCACTAGTGTCTGCTATGACTTGTGTAAACATGGCCAAGAATGATCTACTTTCACAGGAAAAGGCCATCTGACTCACCACCAACTGTGTCAAACAAAACACTAATAACGTTTACAGATAGCGTGCCATTTCCAAAGCAGTTTCTTTATTCTGCTGTGTAATCTTCATTATGTCACAGTTTTCGAAAGTTTTTTTTTTTTTTTTTTTGCATTCGAGGTGTGCTGTTCGGAAATTTAAAGTCTATGGATGCAGGATTGCAACCACCGTAGCAGCCATCCTGTAGATCCAGCTTTGATAACAGCAAAATCCCTTTGATTTACTCTGGAACAGGGTAACCGGCAAGTCATTTCCTAAGTCAGGCAGGATTCACACATTGGCAGTGAGCGTAAACAGTTTCCTCCCCTAATCTGACACACTCAAAAATAGCTTTAGTTATAAAAGCTTTGCTCGGCTAGATACATTAAGTTTCCGAAGCTGAGCGTGGCATCCTGATCAAGCGGGTCTTATTACTGTAAGAGTCAATTCCGATACAGTTTTTCAAAGCAATTTCTACTGCTGGAGACTTTAGAGGAGGACAGAAAAGAAGAGGAAAAGAAAAAAAATGAAAGCACCTGCATAGTGTTGCACGCCAGCGTATGCTTGCTGGAGAGGGTCGGTCACTGTTGGACTCTGTGCTGTACAGAGATAGACAGAGAAATAGAGAAAAGTTTATACAGCCAAATAGAGACATTGATAAAGAAACCTAGCCAGACTGGATAGTTGGATAGTTATCTAGTTACCTAGGGATCAGAATTTTTCTAGGTAAAACAGGCTCGCATCTTTAGGGTTAAACCTTATAATCGTGTGTTACCTGGATAGGGGTGAATTCCATTGGTATAGATGGGTTCAGAGGCTGGCTGGCCGTTGCTTTGAGGAGGCAGTGCGCTGAAGCCATTCACCCCGATAGGAGCAGCGATGCTGGGCACTGCTGTGGCACTAATGCCTGGAGGTGTGCTGGTGCCTAAAACACACACAGGAATTTTCCATGCTAGAGTAACACACCTGCCAGAACCATCTTGTATATGCTGTTGGCTGACATAATTCAACAGAAGTGAGAAATATCTGTAGATATAGTTACAACCCCTCTGTGACAACAGACATAACGCTGCATAAATATTTATAAAGGCTCTTTACAGGCATGGTTAACAGGCATCAGCTGAGAAACAGTAGAATCAAAATTATTGTTATTATTCTAACATTATACTCAATAAATTAGTCCCAGAAATAGATTGTGGGGTTTGAAAATTTTTGAGAAAATGAGATATTACATTGAAATAATTGTCGCAGGCCGCAACCAGGCGCATTCACATCTACGAACAATTTGGAAATGCCAATCAGCTTACAACACACGTCTTTGGACTGGGCGAGGAAACCGGAGTACCCGGAGGAAACCCCCAAGGCATGGAGAGACCATGCATGCTCACCCAGTGTGGGGGTGGGATTCAAACCGACATAATGACATAATATCTTGAAATGACAACATAATACACCGATACAGCAACATGTCTTAAAAAGAAGTTAAGTCCAAATAATGAGATATTATGTGAAAGATAACTACTTAATATTTTGACCCAATGAGATAATGAGTCAAAAATAATGATATAATATCTTAAAATAAATGAGTTGACATGTCATAATAATGATGTAGCACTCGATACATTTGTCACTCAGGGGTTCTGTAGTTACGATACTATTTTATAACGCTATTATTTTGTGAGGGTTCTGACAATGGCGATTATTAAACTGTTATAATATTTGTTTATATTTTCTTATAAGTTTTTTTATTAGATTTTTATAAAATAGTCATCTTACTGTCGTGACACTATAATTGCAGAATTTTGTATATGTAAATAAGTCAAATAGGTTTAATTTCATTGTTCAGCCTTTTTTAAAATAAATAAATAAATAAATAAAACCCTTGACTATGCCGTAAAAAGACATCATGATAACAGAGTTGTGTACATTTCTCTGGCCCTAAATTGTACTGAGTTTTGATAGCTTTTACTGTTTGCTGTGTAGCCTTATGAATGCATGTTCCTTAGGAATAACAACATATTAATGCGATTTGACTTAATGCCTCAAAATGCTGTACATAAAATAAAACACCTTGCATGGTGTAAATTCATGCGATTGTAGAAAGCGCTCGCAGCAGAGCTGCCAAGCCTAGAAATGATCTGCTCGCACCAAACAGACAGCACCTTCTGCTTTTGAACAGTTCATGAACAACGCAGCAGTTTGCAAACACCTGACTGACTCATCAGGGAGGAAACAGAGATGCAGCAACGTGTTGACTGATTCAGTTTCCAACGTGTTGCTAAAACCTGCTGTTGGTCATTGTTAGTGGATGATTAATTACTGTTTAAAAATCCCACATGATTGGAAATGTCCTTTATATATAGATGTTTGCTAGGAGGCAAAGCTGCCATGACCTTGTATCTGTGTTACGCACACACCACACCTCGCTTGGGAAAAAATATAACCTCTGGTTAACATTTAGAGGACAGTATTACTTTAGAATGAGTAAAATAATTGAAAGGTTCATAATTCAGTGAATATTACCAGTACTGTTTTGGAAACACAAGTATTAGCCATCACCTACTAGCACGTCTTTAACAACTGAAGTGGCACATTTGATCTCATATCCCCCCCTTATAAAATGTCTTTATGTATATATGTGTTGGATTTAACCATTCAAATTTGTGTTAACTCATCTCATGTTACTCTTAAATAAATAACAGGGTTGAGACTTTTAGCATAAAATTAGCAAAAAAAAATACTTAACATTTACTTAACTACCAAGTGTGCTAATGGCATAAGGACATTCTAAAGATAGTATAAATATGTAATAATTAATAATAAATACTACAATATTATTGAAAATAATGAAAAACGTTGAGATAACTTTTTTACTTCTCATAATCTTCAGGAAATCTGCATGACACAACTTCATGTTGAACATGCACTCTAAAAAATGCTGGGTTATTTTTTATATCCAGACGCTGGGTTGAGACTTTTGGGTCATTTAATTGGGTTATATTCTCAGTCTTGGGTAGTTTTTGGGTAGTTTTTTGTAACCCAACCGCTGGGTTAGTGGTGGGTCATTTTCACTGACAGTTGAATCAATGCACCCCTCCCCCACCCCGACGCCTCAGCCCAGCTCCTCGGGTCAAATCAACTCAGAGCGGACTGTTTGAATTCGCCTCAGGTGGAGTTAGCGCTTTTCACACGGACAGACTGTTAAATTTATTTGGAAAAACTAGGTTTGTATCGATATATTTATCAATAAAACCATTACTGTACACTAGAAAAAGCAAAAATGTGTGATAACAGTCCAGTTTACATGACACTAAGTGCACCGCTATCTTCGTTAGCTTTGGCTTACTTGTTTGTAAAGCCCACTGGATCGTAAGTTGCTTACTCAGTTTTGTGGATGTTTTAAACATTTAAATCTAATTTACTTCAAAGTCTGTGCATAAACACCACTTTAGCAGCTCTACACATAGGTTGTTGTGAAGGATAATTTTTCTATGATTGAAAATTCCTAAACGTTTACGTTACATGCGTCACTGGAAATGTCCTGTAATATCAGTGGAACACAAATGGCATATCAGTCATGGACACAACCATTTTACTTTTGGTACTTTTATGTTTTGGTTTGTGTAAATCCCATTTGGTCTAGGCTACTGTGTATACTGTATGTTTCGAGGCTACTGTATTTGAGTGTTTTTGTAGTATCTTTCAATTTAGATGTTTAGTTGCACCACAAAGGTCTTAAGACTATAGACATGAACAGGTCAGGATGCTATAAATTGAAGTATATATCAGAGCAGCATTCAGGCAGGATGATTCACTAATCCTGAGTGTCATTTGATTAGACACAGGGACTTAGGCATTTTCCTCAGCCAACGGTCCCATCTAATCTCAGGTTTGTTGGTTTTGACTTGATGTTTTTTTAGCTTCTTTGCTCTTGTTTTTTTTTCTTTCCTTGTGGCAGTGAAGGGCATTTAAGCCATGTAGGATTAAATTTGATAGGTATAACCTTAGTAGTGTAGGCTTTAGGGATTACAAATGCACGAAAGCAGACAGAAAAAAACAGGGAAAGTGAATGGAGGGGGGGGTTTGAAGGACACTTTATTTAATTCTTTTTTTTTCCTCCTGGCCCTGGATGTCAGCTTACTTATCATTGTTGAGGCATCAGAGTGTCTCCCTGCGTTGGAGAGAGGGGTCAAGCTCAGGTCCAGGATTATCTTTCACAAATCTTTCGCCCTTATCAATTTGTCAAGGACTCATCATCCAAAGGCATCAGATTGGCCACATTCCCAGGTGGGACAAACAAAAACAGGGGAAAAACTTAACCCTATTTAACAACAGAAAGCAGCTCTCTAACCCTTTACTTCGACTTTCCCACCTCCTCTCGACTCCTTGCCTCTCTGTTCTGTCAGTGTTTCTCTCGTAACTCTCTGTAATGCACAGTGTTTATGAGGCCCGTAGCACTAGTGTACATTCCCAGTCATGGCATAACCCACACTGCATTGCTCTGTACTGCTGTAATCATGAGTACAATAGTACCGTTCATGATGTGGGGCCTTTAAATAAGCCGTAAACTTGTGTAATAAAGTGCTCTAAAATTCCTCCCACCTGAAGAGGGCGTCATTGGGGCAGCCACCAGGCCATTGACGTTGAAAGCTGCCATTTGCTGCATCTGAGCGGCTGCGATCGCCGCCATGGGGTTGAGATAGGAGCCCTGTGTGGCAGCCATGAGCGCTGCCTGCTGCTGCATCATCTGCTATAAAACGAAATAGAACAAAGAACGGCAAAATAACAGAAAGAGAGTCATTAATTTTTCAAGTTTAGGATAAACTGTTGGATCGTGGAAGACAAAAGTTAGAAGGAAGTATTTTCATTCTGTTATACTCTGAAAACCTGGAAAAGGCAATCCCAGTCTCGGAAATGTATATATATATATATATGTATATATATATATATGTATATATGTATATACTCACCACAGTGAATTCTCCGTTTTTACCATAGTTTGACCATCTTTTTTGGGCAGTGTTTCAGCTATACATTTGAACAGTTTGAAGGAAGAAAAAAATTTCTCCCCATTGGCAATTTCCACCCAATAAGTGAAGGCAAAGGCAAATCCAAATAAAAGCAAAAATGAAAGTCATGAATGAAACTGAAAACCAAATCCTTTCCAAGGTCAATCCATTACTTCAGTTTCACATACAGAGTGCAAGACCAAATTTGCAGAATTTCTTGAAAATTACATAGAATCCTGCAGATTCATATCGGACAACTGATTTAGGAATATAACTGGGTTATCACTAGAAGACAACACAAACGTTATTTTTACAAAGTCAAGCCCAAAACCATATATAGAGAGTCCAATGCCCAAGACCAAGAAAAGTCAACATACAAAAACCTAGAAGTACAAGATCAGTCCAAGTCAATGCATAACAATGTCTTAAGACTGAACTTGAATCCTACAACCCTAGTTAAGAATGTTCTCCTCATGTCCATGTGGGTTTCCTCCAGGTTCTCTCATTTCTTCTCTGAGAGAGTGATTGTTTGATGACTCTTAACTATCCCTAGGCATGAATGAGTGTGTGAATGTTTGTATGCATGTTGCACTGCAATGGACTGGCATGCCCAGTGTTTGCTGGATAGACTCTGGATCCACTACGGCCCTGATCAGGTTGAAGCGACTACTGAAGATGAATTCAATGATTCGTGCTTCAAAGATGCGTGCTTCAACTGTTCATAAATGGCCACCATTGGCTAGTGTTGAGGCAGGGACACAAATACACTCTCTCAGACACTCAGACAGCTCCTGACAATTGCGTTACACAGCACACAGTAAAATCCACAGTGTTGAATTAACACCTACAGTGTTTACTCATGTCCAATTGGACACAAATGAACTCTGAAATAGTTAATTCAACACTCTAGGTGTTAATTCAACACTGTGCAGCCTGTCAATTTTTCATATATGTATGTCTTCATTTGGTTACAATATATACATATACCAATAGTTTGCCGTAAACTTCCCTGTTTTCTGAACAGAAGTCCCAGCATGCGTGTAGATTGGAAATAACTGATTGAGAAATATCGCTTTCTTAGTATAATATTCAGAGGAAAAACCCACAGGGAAACATCTTGTTCATATTCCCGTAGTTTCCGTTGTGTGGCCTAAACAAGCTCACGAATATCTACTTGGGCCCCTACAGACGTAGGATTCCAGAATTCCCAACTGCGGCTTCGCTCTGCTCGGCTGTTCTTCCCTAAGCATCTATAACGAGCTGTCTGTCGGCAGCGTGGGCACAGACAGCATCTGCTAGCCAGAGCCTGTTATCGGTCAAAGCTTCAGTGCTAACGCTGCCGTCTCCAAACATACGGAGACTTGAGCAGGGGTGGAAATATACACAGTAATGATTTCACTCCTGGGAGTTAAGAGACAGTTTAGTCATTGGGAAAGAGAAAGTTATATACAGCCGCGCTCACATATTTTCACTTGGCTTTAGTCCCAAAAGTGCCACAGGCTGACATGTAAATTCATTACAATCAGCCTCGGAATATGTATTATCATGTTTGGGTCCGAGAAAGTTATTTTTTAGAACTGCCGGTATCCACTGAGCGCTTGTATGAGTGCACATAAGTTAGGAAGTGATTAGTTAACTCAAATTTTTCTTGCTTTACTTAGGAATGGCTGTCCCACTGACCTATCTTTTGATTTGATAATAATATAATTGTAATTGTAATGTACTACACTGTATATGTAGATAGAGTGACTGGTTACTCAAATGATCTTTATTTCCATTTTCATTAAAGAAACTAGGACATCAAAGTTTATGGTGAAAATTAATATCCAGTATCATTCCACAGTTAATAAAAATATCTATAATAGGTCATTTAGACCGGAATAAAACATCGTATAATTGACGTATCGGCTCTTACAGCGTGTGTGTAGGCTCCGTAGGCCCCGAACTGGATGGTCATGGGGCTGAAGATGCCAAGCTGGCCTGCCATCTGGTGCATCCTGCGCAGGGTCCGCTCTTTATCCGTGTCGGCAAACTTCACTACAAGGCTGGAGGACGCACCCTGAGAACATCGCAAACATCACACCATCACATCAGTCAGGACTAAACACAGTTCTCACTCTCTTGCACCTCTTTTTTAAATTTTTGTTCGTCTAGTTAGTAATTTTGTGTTTTTGCCAAGCATCTTACTCTTAGACCATTTCGCCACTGCACATGTCTACAATATATTTCATTTGATCATTTATACACATTACTAAAACTGCACTCGTTTCTGTTTTGATGATGATGTGATGGCACAGGTGCCTTGCCTGCTGATATCTGATTACAAACAGAAGTGATTAGGCTGATGTTTGTTTTACTGTGAGAAATGCACACCTAGCTACCAATAATTTAGACCTCTGGCTCCTTACCCATCATGGTAAGGTTTGAAACTAGTACAATAAAAATGTTTCTATGTCATTTTGGTTAATTTATTTCTGTTTTGTTTTTTTTGTTTTTTTTCTAAAATGAACATGTCCTTGCATATTATTGATAGAAAACAACACATTTTGGTCAAAACCTATTTGTTGTTGTCATTTTTGGCTCTTTTCCAGAATTCAGCCACAGCAACATCTGACAGGATTTTCCAATTGATTTATTTCTTTCTTTTTTTTTTTTTTTTTCATTTTCATACAGCTTAGGGATGGCAAAGGAATAAACTTCCTGTTTAGTAGCCGGGAAGAATTCGGCATTAATATGCGTCAATATCGAGGTTAATACTGTAAATAACCAATGCAAGCAATAAGAAGCAAATAATACAGATAATGACACTGCTACTCATCATCGTTCATATTGTTATCGCTGGTAGCTATGTCACATAGCTCAGGCCTCTCGTGCAGAGTTTATTAGACCAGTGTTAAGAGAAATGTCCACATGAAAGCGCTCCGCAGCCCGGCCCTGTTCCGAGCGCTTTAATTGGGCCCTCGGGTTGCCATAAGGAAAAATGATGGGTGCTGGCAATGAGCTGATGAGCTGTATGACTGATGGCTGTGTGTGAAGGCTTGAGGCTCTGGCTGCGTGTACTGGAGAGAAGTGTGAAGACCACGGTTGGCTTCAGAAATCTTTCCAACATGTCAGTGGATACAGCTTCCTAATTACATCTGCTTCTGAGAGGAACAGGAGCTATGGAATCCTGGCAGTGGTATTTGTGGAAAATATATTGGAGGATTGATGACAACTCTGCCCGGTTTGCATCAAATTAATTCAAAGGACAATGAACAGAGAAAGGTCCTTTTGAGAGTTGTAGAGAGGCTCGACAGGCTGACACTCATATACACACACACCCACACACACACATTTGCAGGTAATGAGGCTTTGCTTTTAATCATTACGGTCTGTTAACTACTCACAAGACATTTTATTTAAAATGTATTTTAAAAATATTCCTTACCTTATTTTAACCTCAGCATTTAGTTAGTTAGTTAGCAAAAATGACCTAAATGTGATCTCTGTAATGAAAATGTTTTTGTTTTAAACGACTCTACACTTTTGTAGAAGCACATAAAGTCAAGCACATGAAGATTCACTGCAAAACAGTAACTTTTGTTTGCTTAAAAAGTTAAATAAATAAATAAATAAATAAATAAATAAATAAATAAATAAATGAATAAACACGATATAAAGTAAAGCTGTAAAATCTGTAAAATCACTTGAAAGGTGGCCTGGTCAGAGCTTATTCTCTTATTCTGTATCCGCCTTCACCAACAATTAAAATGTCAAATTTATTTTAAAATAAAAAGTCATACTTTTTATCTATTTATAGCTACAATTAACCTTGTGGAACGTCCACAAAACAAGTTAGTCCCCATTATCACTTCAGCAGCTATAAACACTCACTCTTTTCATCGTCACATCTCTGTCCTGAAGACCTTCCCAAGACCTAACGCTGGAGATCTTAAACGTTAAATAAAGGTCTCCCTACAGAAAGCTTCACAATATCAACGATTACTTTGTTTATTTTGTTAAATAACAACAGATTTTTAAAACAAGTGTTCATTATTCGGCTATTATTATCTATATTATGTGGAGCATCTGTTGTACAAGTAAGACTTATTAGAACGAGCGCATTAGTATAAATCTTAGAGTCAGAGCTGTTGTTATAGAAAATTAACCACCAGCTTCTGACCAATCAGATTCAAGAATCCAACAGAGCTGTGCTATAAGGAAGGTTAAGACACTTTCAGTCTTGGACATTAAAAATGCCAAACTTTGTAAGAAAGTAAAAGTTGCTGACAGGATGTGTGTGTGTGTGTGTGTGTGTGTGTGTGTGTGTGTGACAGGATGTGATATGAAACCTGTTAAGTTGTGGCCTGCACCGCTATGTTGGAAAGCTCAAGTGTAAACATTTTTAAAGTTGACGGCGTATAAAAAAACAGTGCTAGTGTGAAGCGCGAGGCTCCAGGCCAGCTTTGCTCATGAACCTCAGCTGTGCAGTGGCTCTGTGGCAGCTGTGTGTGAGCTTCGACAGGTTTCATATCACATCCTGTCACACACTCCTTGGCCCGCAGGGACCCATCTGCTGTGCTGCCCGGGACGCCGTTTCAATTAGTCGAATCGATTCTGCGCAGAGCTGGAGTAGAGCGGCGCTATTTTGTCCTTTCTAATTTCATTTCATTCCACCTCCTGACCTTTCCTCCGTTCGCTCCAAACCAACGGCCCCTCCCCCCACCGGCACAGAGACCAGGCTGTCGGATTTAATGAGGTCGACGCTTAGCAAACATATCCCCCTCCGGCTCAAAACACTCTCTCCTGGAGTTTTTCCTCTCCCTCTGTCTGTTTCCTTCATCTTCTTCTACTTCCTCTACCTGTCCCTATCATTTTTTCTCTCTCTCCTGTAGCAGGGCGGCCTGGCATTTAAATTGCATTCATGCTCTGTGTATCCGTGTGTCCACTTATTTATTTATCATCTCGTGAAGAATGCATCAGGTTGGCACACAGGGCCACAGTACAGGGACACTGCTCGAGTCCAGGCAGCGTGAGACGGGATGGGAGAGAGAGGAAGAGAGAAAGAGGGAGAAAAAGATAGAGTGAGGTTTGGAGTGAAAGTGATAGAGGGAGAAAGACTAGGAGAGAAAGAGAGTGAGAGAGAGGGAGGGAGAATTATACAGGCAGAGTGAGAATCTAAGAGAAACGGGCAGAGAGACCGTGAAAGCAAGACAGAGAGAGGCAGAGTAAGACAGTTCCAGAGTGAGAGGGAGACAGATATAAAGACAGACAGACCTACAGAAGGAAGATAAAAAGACAAAATGAATCATTGAGAAGAGTAAAAAAGATGGAAAGAGAGAGAGAGAGAGAGAGAGAGAGAGAGAGAGAGAGAGAGAGAGAGTTAAAAAGAGACAAAAAGGGTATGATAGCTGGACAGAGAGAGCAAGAAAGAGAGATTGAGATATAGAAATAAAGACAGAGACAGTCAGAATGAGAGAAATTGAGTAAAAGAAAGAGAAGTGATAGACAGAGAGGAGTAAGGGAAAGTGAGAAAGACAAATAGACAGAGAGAGAGAGAGAGAAAGAGAGAGAGAGAGAAGAAAAGAGATCAAAGAAAGAGAAATAGCAGGAAAGAGAGAGAGAGAGAGAGAGAGAGAGAGAGAGAGAGAGAGATAAGGGGATGGACATATAGACGAAGCAATATAGACAGAGACAGAATGATAGATAGAAAGAAAGAGATATAGAGAGTAAGATGGAGTGACAGATAGAGAAGGACAGTGCAAGAGATGAAGTAAAAAACGAGGGACAGCCTGAGAAGAGAATGAACGTGTGAGGGAGGGACTGAGAGAAAGACGGACAGGAAGAAAATGAGCGAGCCAGGTAGACAGATAGAGAGAGACTGACAAACAGAAACAGGTAGAGAGAGTAGAGACAAAGAGAAAGACAGAGAGAGACTGAGCAAGAATGATAGAAAGACAGGCAAAAAGACGACAAACAAAATGAAAGAAAGACTGAAAGGCAGAGATTAAGGGAAAGAGAAAGGTAGGAAGAGATTAGGAGAGACGAAAAAAGATAGTGAGAGAGAGAGAGAGAGAGAGAGAGAGAGAGAGAGAGAGAGAGAGTGGCGAGCAGCGAGCAGCAGAAAGGAAGTGGTGGAGAGCTAAAAAGAAATACAGAGATAGTAGGGCAGAGAGAGAGAGAGGTGCATGGAGGGAAAGAAGACAAACGAGAATAAATCTCAAAAATACATGTAGTATTGAGATGGAGAAGAAATGAAAGCATATCAACTGTATGTGAACAGCTATAGATATACAGCGCTGCTTAAAAGTTTGTGAACCCTTTAGAATTTCCGTTATCTCTGCATAAATATGATCTAAAACACCATCCGATTTTAGATAAAGAACTGTAGATAAAGAGAACCAATGAGAACCTAAATGAAGCAAAAATATTATACTTGGTCTTTTATTTATTGAGGAAAATGATCCAGTATCACATATTTGTGAGTGGTAAAAGTATGTGAGCCTTTGCTTTCTGTATCTGGTGTGAACCCCTTGTGCAGCAATAACTGCAACTAAACGTTTCGTTTAACTATTGATCAGTCCTGTACGTCGGCTTGGAGGATGTTTAAAATGACATATTTCTTTTTCATATGGCCCAGTTCCTAAGAGTTAACTAAATGAAAAACTCATATGCATTCAACCTGAAAGGTCGAGCCATAGTATAAATCCTCCTTGGTTGTGGCGACACAGATGATGTGGTGACGTGGTGATGTGGCAGTGGGTATTACACACACGGCAGGAGAGCAACACGTTATTCCTTCTGTCCCCGCTGAAAGCCATATCCTCACAAACAAACACAATAATCACTGCCGGGGCCAGCTCGTCCGTCCTGACAGAAAAATGAATTTGGCGAATTTGATAAGCTGCAACGGGGAGCCGTCATTTCTGGCAGGTCCGACTGAGGCATTTGTCACGGGTTCAAAAAACTAATCCCATTTCGAGGAGAACACGCCGCACCCGTGATGAGCACCGATATTGGATTTTGCATGGGCCAGAGAGATGTAAAGAAGAGGAAGAGGAACAAAACAATAACTCAAAGTGTAATTGAAGGATTAGATCGGAGTTAGAAAAGGAGACACGCCGCCGGCGTTCTGTCACACCGCAGAGACGGTACGGAGTTGAAAAAAACCCCAACAAAAAAACGAGGTCTTCTTTCAAGGTGCGTTTACTTATTTGGCGTAGTTTACGCTCGATGCGCCAACATGACGCTGACTGTTGTGACAAATATAAATAAAAAGCTTTCTCCGCTTTTCTCAAATAGGACGAAACACTTAATCTGTCACAACAGAGTTAAAAACAACTACATAGCAGGATATAAGATTTATTCATGGCTATATTTTTATAGCAGGACTGAAAAATTGTTTATTCATGGGCCAGTAGCATAAACATCAGTCACTGTCGCTTATAAAAAGTAACACACATGCCCCCAGAAATGAAAACACACACACACACACACACACACACACACACACACACACACACACACACACACTAAAAACTGAAATCTGCATTTTAATCTGAAATCTCAGTAGCAAAGGTGTTTCAGAAGGGCACAAAAAATGGATTCGATTGAAATATTCGTTCCATATTTCCAACACTGTTTGATGTAGGCTTTTAATTTAATGGTGCTTCTAAAAGTAAACTCATTTCGCTCTTTTTCTTGCGACAAGAAGGCAACTCCTAGACACCGATTATAAAACAGTAAAGCACCTACTACTGAGCCTGTTATTTATTTATTTATTTATTTTTCATTATTTGATTTGACGCTGATTAAAAGAGAATTATGCGCATTGAAGTTTCAGAAAGAGAGTGAAAGGGTCCAGTGACAGTAAGTAATTTTTTTTTTTTATTTGACAGCAATTATGCACATATAATTACTCACTAAAATACCTTGGTATGTTGACTGAAAGTTGAATTTATCATAAAAATCATGTGCGAAAGATAGAAATTGCTATCAAACATTGGTAACATGTGAATAAGTGTCCTGTCAATAATAAAGGGCTTTACATTAGTCAATGCTGTAGTAATGCTAGGTCTATACACAGATCTGGATAACTGGTGTGTGTGTGTGTGTGTGTGTGTGTGGGTGTGTGTGTGTGTATGTACTTTGCATGTGTATATGCATACACACACCTGACAATTTAACCAAAAAATACTATATAAAATGTATAGAATATTTATTTATTTATTTATTTATTTAATTGTTTATTTATTTATTTATTTATTTAAGATTTTTTTATTTTATTAATTGGACTGAATGGGGAATTGATGAGACCGTTGCAGGCCAAAAGGTAGTTCCCTAATAAAGATGGTGAGAGTGGGGCATGAACTTGGGAACAACACTCCAGTGCACTAACCACTGGGCTGCATATGAGGGTGAGCAGTGGGGATTTATATGCACAAGAGGTGCAGCTCCTTTTTGGTCCCTGAGCATTGTGACATCACGGCTTCAACCTCGATGTTGGAGGCATCAACCTCCACGATGAACAGGTCATCAGGGTTGGGAATCTGGAGCACCGGAGCCGAGGTCAGCCTTTCCTTTAAAACATCAAAGTCCTCCGCGCCGCTCCCATCCTTATGAACTTGCCCAGTGTCTTTTTAGAAAGGGCGCAGACAGGGGCAGACAGGGTACTGAAATTCTTCATGAAACGATGAAAGAAGTGCGTGAAGCATAAGAACCGCTGAATTGACCTTGGCCACTCCTTGACCCGCTTGAGTCTTTGCCGGATCCATTCTCAGCTCCCCACAAGACTCTATAAAGCCCAAGAAGGAGATGGTGGTAACGTGAATCTGTGACTTCTCAAGATTTACGTATGATTGATTCTCTAGGAGGAGCTGGAGAATCCAGTGGACACGAACAACATGCTCTTTAGTGAACTGCTAAAGATTAGAATGTCATCAAGATGACCTCGTAATGAAGCGCTGGAAGACCACAGGTGCATTCATCAGGCCAAAGAGCATTACAAGATACTCATAATGACCTGAGGGCATGATAAAGGCAGTCTTCCATTCATCCCCTGGCATGATGCAGACCAGGTTGTACTCACTATGTAGGTCTAACTTAGTAAAAATCTTGGCCGATTGAAGTTGGTCAAAGGTCAAATTCATCAAGGGCAGGGGTGTCGGTCATTCTGCTTCATCGCTTTGAAGCCACAGTAATCAAAGCATGGCCACAGGCTCCCATCTTTTTTCTTCACAAAGAAAAAGCCTGAACCTGTCAGTGAGGTGGATGGTCTGATAAACCCCAGGGACAAAGCCTCTTTGTCTGGGCTCTGTGCTTGGAAAACACTTGCTGAAGGCCCAATAGTCCTCTGGCACCCCTGGTAGGTCTACTGATTCTATCTTAATGGAGGGGTGGTTGGGTGTGCCCCTAGGAAAACCCTGGGGGCATTGAGGCCCCCATATGGAAATTTAACTAGTTGCTCAATCAATCCGGGTGTTATGCCGCTGTAGCCAGAAAAATCCAAGGACAAGACGAAGTTCGGCGATGTTGGTGACGTAGAGGGCAATACGTTCCCAGTGTCGTCCTATACGTGAGGTAAGCAGCGCAGTTTGGGTACTCACTGGCTCTCAGGCCAGGGGTTGACCATGCAGAGCAGAAATGGGAAGGGGGCACGGAAGGACCTCCAGGGGCAACCCTAGGCTCCGAACTAAGCACCCATCAATGAAATTGCCCACAGCCCCTGAATCAGTAAAGACTTGAAGACCAGCTTGTTTGCCCTCACGCCAGTGAAGGGTGGCTGACATAAACAGATCCCGCTATCTGGGTGGGCCCTTGCCTTTTAAACTCCCAGGTGGGCAGGAGGCCTCTATTTAGCTGCCCATAAGCCCGTGTTGACCGATGTGCACCCCCCTCCGGTGGCAACAGGTCAGCAGTCCCCAACTGCATGGGCCCTGGGGTTTAAAGGGGCTCTGGGCCCATCAATGATAATGGAGAGCCCTGTCTGAAGGTATATTGGGATTGGACTGCCCTTCGTAACCGGCGCTCCAGCCACTTCTCCACTGCTAATTACATGCACGGGCCATGCATGTAGACACAGATTTGCCTGGGGAGGCACCCGCAACATTACAGTAAAGCTGTAACATTAAGTTTTCCACAATCCAGTCTCACAGAAAAAAAAAAAATTGTTCGCATGCAACTTATCCGCGGCATTTTCTATGCGTTGAATATGAACATTCTGGCACAAGAATATGTTGCACAGCAACATATCAAACTTTCACATCAAATGCTCTGTTTGTCAAGTTCTGCACCGATGTATTTTAACCAAGTCCACCTCTACCACTGTGCTATTTGAATAAGATCAATGTGTAATAAAAAAGTTACCTCCTTGCTTTTAAGGACACATGATTAGAACTTCTAGACTCATGAAACTTCTCTTCTTCTCTGCAAACACAATCAGGCTTTAAAACTTTTACACTTGATATGTTAAATACTTATACCCTAGTGTCCCATGCAGGCTGTATTCCTGCCTCGCGACCAGGATGGAGCAATTACTGAAGATGAATGACTGAATATTTTGGTGTAAAACATGTAAATAAAATGCAAATAACCTATTTATAACATTAACTCTCTTTTTTTTTTGCCTGAAATAACCCTCGCTTTATTAATGCAACAGCTTCACAACACACCTTGTCCTTTGTTTGTTTTTGCCCTTTTATTTATCTTGAGAACTGTTCCACTGTGGAATTCATGCAGATTAATACAGCCCTCCTAACAGCCCACTTTGAAGTGAAACTGATTTGCACACTTTCCAGCAAGCTGAAATTATTTGCCATAATAGAGAGGATGCCAATAATTTATGCAAGAGTTAGAGCCTTGCAGTGTCTGAGCTTGAAATATACTGCAGTATGTCTTGTGATATTTTTACCATCACATTGGGTCTCAATGGTGCCTGTCATCACTTCAATGGTGCACGTCAACACAATCTCTCATAACCATTGCCCATGGGCCAGATGCCTCCCACAGACATACCACCTGCATGTATTGCATTCTCTAATATTCTCTCTACATTTCAACACTTTGGTGTTTAGAAATTTCAGACAAGGATGTGTTGTCTTGCCATCAGGTGGGAAGTGGCCCGAGCCATGACATGATGCGAGGACAATGACCACTTCTACCAAAACCAAGGAACTGATTATAGAAGTGGGAAGAATATAAGTGGGATCTAAATACCACTACCACCACCACTACCATCATCATCATCATCATCATCATCATCATCAAAAAGGCCCAACAGAGACACTACAGAGAAAACTTAAGAGGTATATATTAAAGAGGCTGCTTTTGATATATTCTACTTCGAAATCATCTAAAGCATCCTGACAGGACATCCTCCATCACTGTCTGGTACAGCAAAACTGACTCGCACACCAAGAGAAAACTTCAACAGATTGTGGGGGAAAGAATAATCAGACATAATCTTCCATCAGTGCAATCTCTGTACATCAAACACACTTTAAAATGTACTCTGACCCCTCCCACACCTGCACACCTCATATTTCAGTTCCTTCCCTCTGGCATAAGATACAGACTCCCGATGACGCAAACAAGCCAATTCTTTTATTTCTTCTGTCAGAGAATTCAACTCGTAACTGCTTTTCACAAGCTGCTGGTTCTTACAATTTGAACTGCCATAATGTTTGCACAGACACTGTGTTAAACCTGTATGCATAATTCTGTTCATAATAATGTATAGTCATTACTGTTACACATCTACTTCAATGACTAGTGCTGCTACTGCTTTTTTGTGGTGTGTGCAATTGTGCCCTGTGATGGGTTGGCCCCCTGTCCAGGGTGTGCCCTGAGTTCGCTGGGATAGTCTTCAGGCTCCCCCAAGACAAGGTGTAGGATAAGCGGTATGATGAATGGATGGATGGATATACGCTACGCAAGTATGCAAACATGCCCACACGTGCATGAGTTGAAATCTTTTACTACATACATTATATGAACAAAAATATGTGAACGCCTAACAATCACACCCATACATAAGCCTTCCCCAAACTGTTGCCTCAAATTTGGAAGCACACAATTGTATAGAATGTCTTTGCATGACTGTATCTTTACAATTTCCCTTCACTGGAACTAAAGCGCCCCAAATTGGTTCCAGCATGACAATGCCCCTGTGCACAAAGCGAGCTCCATGAAGACAAGGTTTGCCAAGGTTTATTCATGTCCAAGTTCAGATGTAATCAGTTATTCAAGTGCAAATCTTGAATTTGTGCATGGAAGGTGAGCATGCTATATGCTAATTTCTCAAGTAATTAAAATCACAATCACTTTCTTAAAAAAAACTACTGGGAAGTAAAGACACTGTACATGGAAGCTCACAAATGGCAGATGCAAATAAATAAGCTAGCTAGTAAATATCTGATATTTATATGTAATGAGACCAAACCACTGGGTACCTCAACCTATTTCTCAGTTGTTTTTAGAAAAAAGTAAGCGAAAGCCAAGTGGACACTACACAACTTTCAAAATATCGGAATCGATGTGACGCTTACAGTACATGACTCATATCACTGTTGATCTGTCATTTTGTAGGTATAGCGGTATGCACACTGCACATTTGGTTGTACACAGTACACAATCTTTCACCTGCAGATCCCTCAAAAAGTGCACCTAAACCTACTTTCTCACAAAAATAAACAGCTGGTTATTATGTGTCTTTGTTAAGATGGAGCTTAAACAACTGACCATGGGGATTGGTTATGCACTATTTTGTAAGGAAACAAGACAAAAAAGAGAAATAAGATAAGGAGGAAAGATTGTTTGGGGAGACTCACAAAGCGAGGGTCGACTGTTCTGCAGGTATAGTTGAAATAAATGTAGCTATTTCTTTTTTACTTTCACTGTGTGTCATCAGGAATCATTTTTCCCTCGCTGGTTGACAGATGGAGTGTCATTACATGTTGCTCATCTCTGTTCCTGCTAATTGCCATAGAGGTGCACAAACTACAAGATTCATTGATGAGAATTTCAAACATGTTTAAAAATTTTGCACCAATTGTGCAGCTCACAGACTTCGAACATGGTCTCCCTGAACCACCCATTCTACACAGGTCATGTTGTCATGTTGGTGTGCAAATCAGGGCTAAAACTGTGTAGTGTATGTTCAGCATAAGACTACGTAGTACTGAAATTATGCTCTACTTACACATCGTGTACATAACATCACCTAAAAACCATAAGGTCAGTTCGAACATACTGAGAAAATTGAACATTGTACCCTAACTCTGAAGAACTCAAGTTTCTAAAGTTCTCATAAACATGATGAACACACTACAAAGCTCTAGACTCAGAGAGCTCCAGAAGTTTGGAGAACTAATCCACACTTGTAGAACTTTTACTGAAGAACTCTAGAATGGATGATGAAACTGAAAGCTAACGCCGGGCATGTTCAGTCAGCAGTCAGCGATGCCTCCAGTCCTGATTTCCTCCATCCCCTGTGCCCTTCTGCGTCTGCATCTTCTCTTTCTGTTCCATTAAATCCTTTCATTATGGCCAAATGTATTTGTGGCCAGGTGATATTTACGTACGCTAATACGCATGCCAGATGCTCATGTGCCAGTGCTGGCTAAGACCAGTCCTGCAGCTGGCACTGTACCCGTTCTTATCATCCTCTCATCATGGACAAATTCCCCGCTCTCTCCTCGCTCTCACCATTTTGTTTAGCCATTGTTGCGTTGTTGACAACATGTGGCAGAGATACTGAGCAAATGAATAATATTCCCAGCGGTCCCAATGGCTTGGTTGAGTACTCATGACCATCTTGTCTATTAATCTAATTCGGAATTGGACTGGCTGTGAAGGGAACAGGTGTGGAGCTAGAGATGGGGTATAGATGACATGGATTATTAACGAGAGCCTGGATGGCTTTAGATTCATTCTCGGTTTGTAACTCGGTCCATATGTCACAGTGGAGAAACACAACATATTCCAGAGACAGAATAGATTTGCCATGACCTTGTGTAAAGTATGTAGAGAAAATCTAAATTGTAAATTATAGATTGTGGAGATTTTTCAACAATGCTGATTTCTATCCATTTGCCACTTTTAATTACAATGTAATTTAAATGGCTAACAATAAAGTCTGCAGATATGTAGCTCCACAATTTATTCTTACCAGCCGTAACCACACCCATAACCATACACATTAGCAGGGTGGGGAGGGTTACTTTAAAAATGTATTCCATTACAGTTACAAATTACTTCATAAAAAAATTTAATCGGTAACGTAATCCAAGTATCACAATATAAAAGTAATGTAATCTGATTACTTTTGGATTACTTCAAGGCCACATATGTAAATAAAGTCAGTATGAAATACTTTTATTCAGAGCTTTTGTTAGAGCTTAAAACATTTATTTGAATAAAATAAATAAAATGAAAAATAAGAGATCACTGTCCCTGATGCGGGTAACATTATATCACGAAATCTAGGATGACCATATTCTGGTTTTCCAAAAACTGGACACATTTTTGACATTGTTTCTTACATTCTTTTGAATGTGCATGGAATAAAATAAAATATCAGATATCTGGGGAAAAATTACATATGGTCACCTTAACAAAAGCATTTCAGAGAACAATTTGTGTTAATTTCTAGCAAATTAACTTTGCACAAAATGTATTTGCGCATGCACCAGGAGGTTGCTCATGTAAGTCACGACTGGCGAGAGAGAACCAGATCTATAATCACACAGCTGTCTATATTGTGTTATATCAAAAGATTCATTTCTTTGGTTTTAAATGAAAAAAATTGTAACCCTGATAATATTCCTATTTTGTATTAATTGTACCTGCAATCTCATTACTTTGTTTTTTGACATAGCTGTAACGGATTTCAGCTACCGGTTTTTTGTATCCTGATTACGTAACAACGTTCTATTTATTCCGTTACTCCAAAAGTCTGCACAATAGTGGTTTTAAAATTAGCATAGGTTTACCTGGCATACATGGTTTCAATATTAACATAATCTCAGCAGTGGTAGCTATATTAGTAAGGTCAGTAATGTATTTGACATATCCTAAAAAAGTTAAGCTGTAATGCTACAAATATTATGGTATTGTTGTTACCCTGCTTAAAAGAAGAATCAATATGAACAGCAGTTAAACTTGTCTTTGTTAAAATTTGCTATGTTGACTTTTTCTCAATATAATGGGAGCCACTGAAGTTAGTAATTTATGCAACTATAGTGTACATAAAGCGTGTAACTATAGTGTAATTCTAGTCATAAAGAATATATTTTTTTACCAACATACTAACACATCTGATGTAAATGTTTATATTCCTGATTATTATGTCCTGTTTCCACTGCGACTGTGTCTTTACATTGTCCATAACAGACTCAACATTGTCTTCTAGCTAGCTAATATAGTTGGCCTCAATCATTATCTAGTGGTATGGCAACTTTTATAAGGTAAAATAATAATAATAAATAATAATAAATAATAATAAATATTCCAAAAACAGCCAGAAAATGAGACAGATATAATAAATAACTTTGGATAAAAAATAGACAACAAAAAAATGGTTGTCTTTTTATATAAAGTTGACTTTTTCTTTTTATAAGTTGACCTTCATTTTAAGTTGACTGTTTTTGTTCAAATTTTACTTTATTTATAAGTGGATCACTTAAGATGACTCTTTTTTTAAATTGACTCCAGATTCCTGTTTTTCTATAAACTTTACTTGTTTTTTGTTTGTTTGTTTGTTTGTTTGTTTTTAATGTAACCTCTTTTTAAAGTTTATGATTTTATTTAAACTTTTTATTTAAACTTTTTAAAAGATGATTTTTGTTTAAGTTGACTGTTTTTATGTAATTCTTTATGTAAAGTTTTTATTGTTTTGGTAAAAAAAAAAAGTTGATTTGTTTTATTATAAGTTGACTGTAGTTGATTTAACATTAAAGTTCACTGTTTTGATTAAAAAAAGTTTTTTTTTTTTCTTAGTGGAAAACTTATTAAGTTGATTGTTTTTAATTAAAGTGGGCTGTTAATTTAATTAATTTAATTAACTTAATTTAATTTAAGTTGATTTTTGTTTTAAAGTTCATTTAATATTTCACTGACTTTTTCGTTAAAGCTAACTTAGTTTTTTTTCCCCCAAGTTTACTGTTTTTATTTGAAAGTGAGTCTTTTTTTGTTTATAGTTGACTCTTTTTTTTTTTTTTTTAAATGATTGTTTTATTCATTAAACATCTATTTTTAAACCTTTTTTTTAAGTTAAACAAAATCTTTTTATTTAAATCTAACCATTTTTCAAAGATTACTATTTTGTTTTTAAGTTGACTCTAAAGTTGCCCTTCGTGGACACTATAAAGGAAAAGGAAACAGAAACGATGACATATGAGGCTGTAAGTCACATTTCTGAGCTTTCTGAGACGCTCAACAAAACAGTAGCTTACTGAATGCAAATGAGAGAATCCAGCATTTTATTTTAATAAACAAATATTTGTAATGGCTGACGATTGTCTTTACTAACTTCACTACACTTGGAGCTGCTAAAAACTGACCCATGCATGCAACATATCTCACCCTTACATGGCTATTTGTTTGTTACTCCTTCCTTTATGAACAACAACAGCCATTCAGTTTCTGGATAGCATTGTCTTTTGGTCACTTTGCTTAAAATCTGAAATGTTTTAACAGGAAATCCAGCTGATGTTACCTGGAAGTCTGCATTGACTCCATGCTAAGCAGTAAAATGACTTCTGAATATTTATGATGTTGCAGTTTGTTCGACAATATGTGAGCGGTTAATTGCATTTGTAACTCGTGTATGGTTTTAAGTGAAGGCATCATTCATGTTGGCCTTTTGCATGCCAGTTAGAGAAGCGCAGAATTATCACAGAAACCCAATGAGGCACACACAGAGAGAGAGAGAGAGAGAGAGAGAGAGAGAGAGAGAGAGAGAGAGAGAGAGAGAGAGAGAGAGAGAGAGAGAGAGAGAGAGAGAGAGAGAGAGAGAGAGAGAGAGAGAGAGAGAGAGAGAGAGAGAGAGAGAGAGAGAGATTTTTAGATCACAGTTTACTTGGTGCGCCCTGAGGATCAAAACCCGAGATCTCACTTTATATTTAGCAATGTTTATGTTTGTGTGTGTGTGTGTGTGTGTGTGTGTGTGTGTGTGTGTGTGTGTGTTTATACACTCACCGGCATGGTCTGACCACCGTGCAGGCTATTGATGGCTGCCTGTGCTTCTGCATGGCTGGAAAACTTGACAAAGGCACAGCCTGCACCGAGAGAGAGAGAGAGAGAGAGAGAGAGAGAGAGAGAGAGAGAGAGAGAGAAAGAGAGAAAGAGAGAAAGAGAGAGACCGGGTCTTGAAGAGGGCAAACACACTCATTACCATTGTTTTCATGTTATCTGCTTTGTTAATGTATTCCGCCATTCGTGTGTGCAGGGTGCGGCGTGCTGAATAAATCAGTATAATTGTGCTGAATGCATTAGCTGCATGGAGCAACACGTCCTTTTACTAATCTCTCTCTCTCTCTCTCTCTCTCTCTCTCTCTCACACACACACACACACCAGATAGACCCTAGACAGCTTCCTCCCTTGAGAGCCTTGTTTGTGAGTATTAATTTGTTTCATATTTACACACAGTGATCTGTGTGCAGTCTCTTATAATAGAGATTATGATGACAAAATTGCAGCAGTATAATCCTTCCTGAAGGCCCTGTGAGTGTAATTTTATGTAAGAGGTGGATTAGCACACCTAGCGCTAATATAGTTTTCACTATGCTGCTTTCTGTTTATCTCATAGTTTCATATCTGATTAAGGAGCAAACTGCATTCAGGGCATATATTAAGGAAACACGCAGGATTTATTCCGAATGAATCGCTCAGAGGGAGCTGATCAATATGTCCGTGCAGTTATTCAGTCTATTTACTGTTATTTACTACAGGCTCAAGGGGGTATTTTGAATGATGGGAAAGAGTACGATTTGTAAGGAATAAAACACAGTGGGGTGTAATGTGTTATAATAGGGAAATAATAAATGGCATGGTGGTGTGATGCAACCTGACACGAAGCCATGGAGAACTTAAGTGTTATTGGTTATTCCTCTTATACCACTTCTTTTGCCTTTTAATTAATTAAAGAACGTCATTTTTTATCCATTTATTGGTACGTTTAATGTTGTGGAACGACTGTGAAGCCAAGACAAGACAAGAAAGTACAAAAAAAAAAAAAAAAAGTATAACCTCTCTGTCCTAAAGTCTTTCCCATGGCAAGTTATAGCTTTACCTCTGACTGTTACAAATCACTGACACTGGAGACTCCTTCTAAAAAGTCTCCTCATATAGACTTTCACCATATGAACAATGTCAGGTTTTTTTTTGTTTTTTTTTAATCTGCCATAAAGGTCCCTGTATAAGTGGTTACTATAGAAATGATATAGAATAAGAACATATTAGAATGAGAGCAATCATATAAACCTTGCACCCGGACCTACTGTTCGAGCTGCTGTAATAGAAAATTAATCAACACCTTCTGATATAAAATAAATTAAAAAAAAATCTATAACAACGTTTGTACTAAATAAAATAGGGTGCTAAGACTTTTGCCCAGTACGGTACATGGCAAAACATACACTTTGGCCTAAAACTGCTTTAAAAGGTGCTTAAGCTTGTTTTCATACGAAGACACAGCTGCATATTTTAGGTAATCAGGCTATTGTGTTCCATTAAATTCAGAACATAGTGATTAAAAACATGTTCACCTACTTTGGCTTTTTCTGGCAATGAGTAAAATGTAGATCTTTACGGTTTCGTCTTCACCGCCGGTGCCTTTTTAAACTGCTGCTCAGAAACCCAATTAGATTTGATCATATACGACATATTCATCATGTTGAACCCACAGGCAGCAAAACAATGATTCACTCAAATTACAGCTGCTGATAGCTTCACCCAGGAGAGCTATGATGCAGGAAACACACACACACACACACACACACACACACACACACACACACACACACACACACACACACACACACACACACACACACACACACACACACACACACACACACACACACACACACACACACACACACACACACACACACACATTCCAGTTCTCAGTTTATGGATATACAAATGAATATTTACCTCCCCAATGAAATGGCTCAGTACCTCCTTAAGGATGCTCTAACTGTGTGTGTGTGTGTGTGTGTGTGTGTGTGTGTGTGTGTGTGTGTGTGTGTGTGTGTGTGTGCGTGCTTCCTGTTCAATACTTATAATCCAGGTCTCAAAAACCACATAAAATAGACAATTGCCAGAGTCTGATGACAGGCCAAGGTCTGTTCATGATATTACTTATCAAAATTCTGTTGATTTTCTCAGATCCATAAGTTTGTTTACTTAAGACGGTCTATAAAGAAATTTTGATTAGAATAAGGTTATAGGTGTGAAATCAAATTCATAAACCAGCCTCCAAAAAGGACATAGGATCACATTCAATCTTCAAAATCACACACATTAAACATCCCTGTTTGCTCATATATGCAGACAGTTATTGATTTATTTACTAGGTACACCATTCCTGATCTTAAATCCATTCACTTCCTACCTCTTGACCTAAGAAGTCATTGACTACATTTACATGCACATCGATATTCAGATATTAATCGGAATCTGGCAATATCCGCGCAATCCGATTGTCCGATTCAGATTAAGAGAATATTCTGATTCCCCAAATGCTAATTCCCACTCATGGAATCTGCCTGTTTTAATCAGAAATTTGTTGCAGGTAAACACCTTATTCCAAAAATCCACTGAAAGGAGACATAAGCTCAGGCCACAAGGAATTGTGGGTAGCAACGGCAGCATCTTGAGTTTCTCAGAAAATAACAGCGCGAAAGAAAAAGCACGTGTAGATCTGCATACTTAACACACCTATGTATACAGGAATATTCCGACGCCTGTACAGTGCAGTGGCTTTTCAGTTACCAGCGCACATACTACAAATCCTTTTTATTAACATCAAAACGAGAAATTGTGTGGTAAAATACAGTTTGTCTGGACTACTTCAACTCAATAATCTCAATATCGTGATTAAACTGGAGCTTAAAGCAGCATTGGGCGGGTTAAGGCTTCTGGGGACAATGGGCTGGAGGAGCAATGCACACCAACTCTGTGTTTACATAAATAAAAGCTGGTGTACGAATTGCTCCCTGGTAAGCAGCCATTATTCTGAAGCGGTGGAATATTTGACACAGAAATGCCGACCATACTACCTGCCTTGGGAGTTTACAGTTGTGTTTATTGTGGCTGTTTACACCGCCCCCCACCCCGCCGAGTGCTAACACTAGCATGGCTCTGAGGGAACTACATAATCATATCTGTGTGCTACAGAATAAGCATCCAGAGCTTTTTTTATGTGGTAGCAGGTGATTTTAACCATGTTAAATTGACGGACATTCTGCCTCGGTTCCACCAGTACGTCTCCATGGCAACCAGGGGAAACAACATGCTGAACTGTGTGGGTACCCACAGACGGGAAGCATACAGAGCGGTGCCCCATCCCCACCTGGGCTTCTATGACTACATTTCCATCCTGCTGGTTCCTGCTCTACGTCCTGTGCTTAAAGACAACAAGCCCACAGTAAAAACCATCACAGTGCCACCCAGTGGAACTGCCTCCATGATCCAGGACTGTTTTGAGCGCACCAACTGGCAGATCTTCAGAGAAGCAGAAACCGGCATCGGTGGGGTGGACACGGAGGAGTATGTGTCATCTGTTTGTGGCTATATCAGTAAATGTACTGATGATGTCACTACCACCAAGAAGATCACCATCTGTCCAAATCACAAACCCTGGCTGAATGGAGAGGTGTGGTGTCTTCTGAAGGCATGCGACGTAGGCTTTAGGACAGGAGACATACTTGCACTGAGAGCAGTGAGGAGGGAATTAGAGGTCGTGATCAAGAGGGTAAAGGCTAATTATGCTCGGAAAATACAGGGTCACTTTTCCACCAATGACCCCTGGAGCATGTGGAAGGGCATCAAGAGCATCACTGGCTACAGCAGGAAAGATGTTGTATGCCCTCAGGATCCATCTCTTTCCGATTCCCTGAATACATTTTATGCCTGCTTTGAGACATCCAATTTCTCTCACTGCTCCGGACTCACACTCTAACCAGGTGAGCTACCTCTCAGTGTGTCCTGTGAGGATGTGAGTAAATCATTGCTGAGAATTAACACACTTAAGCAGCAGGCCCCGATAATATCCCAGGAAGGGTTTTGAGGGATTGCACTCATGAACTTGCTGGGGTGCTGACTGACATCTTTAACGCCTCACTCTCCCAGGCTGTGGTGTCAGTCTGTCACAAGACATCTACTATCATCTCTGTGCCCAAAAGATCTGCCGTGACGTGCATTAATGACTACCATCCAGTGGCTCTCACTCCGATTATCATGAAATGCTTTGAACGGCTGGTTATAGCCCATATAAAGGATATCATTGACAGTAATGTGGACCCCCATTAGTATGCTTACAGGAAGAACTGGTCTGCATCTGATGCAGCTTCCACGGTCATTCACTCTGCTCTCACCCATCTGGAGAGCAGGGACTCTTATGTTAGGCTGCTCTTCCTGGACTTCAGTGCTGCGTTTAATACAATTGTCCAGCAGACTCTAGTCAGTAAAGTGCTGCTGCTTGGATTGAAACCATCACTTTGTAACTGCATCCTGGACTAACAAACAGGCCATATACTGCTAATGTCCATGGCATCTCATCTTCGCCTATCATCCTTAACACCGGCTCCCCCCAGGGATGTGTCCTGAGCCCCCTGCTGTACATGCTATTAACACGTGTCTGCTCGGGTAAATATTCGGCCAATCACATTGTGAGGTTTGCCGATGACACGGCTGTGGTTGGAATGATATCCCACAACAACGAATCCTTTTACAGACAGGAGGTAGGAGAACTTGTGGACTAGTGCAGAGTAAACAACCTCTGCATTAATGTGAGGAAGACAAAGGAGATGGTTGTGGACTTTAGGAGGAGAGGCTACACACGTCCCCTCTTCATCAAAGGAGCAACTGTGGAAATGGTCTCCAGTTTCAAGTATCTCGGGATACACACTTCCAATGACTTTTTGCATGGGTCATTAACACAGCCAGCATTATATGTATATAAAAAAAAAACAAAAAAACAACAACAACAACAACAAAAACACCAGTGCCTGTATTTTCTTAGGAATTTGAAGCAGGCTGGTCTCAGCACTCCGGTTCTGTTAGCATTTTACCGGTGTGTCGTAGGGAGTACACCCAGCTTGTCCATCACTGAATGGTTCGGGAACTGTTTGGCTGCTGACAAGAAGGTGCTGCAGAGAGTTGTCAAATCTGCTCAAAAAATAACTCACAGCAGCTTCCCCTCCATTGAGGACATTTAAACTAGCAGGTGCAGAAGCAGAGCATCCTGTATTATGAAGGATCCCACCCACCCGGCAAACAAACTGTTCGACCCCATCGCCTCAGGCAGGAGGCTAAGAAGCATTAAAGCCAGAACAACAAGGCTCAAATGCAGCTTCTTTCCAGAGGCTGCAAGATTCATGAACTCCCTGCCTTAGTGACTGATCTCTTAACTCTTAACTCATTATGCTGTGCTGCTTTGTCATAATGTTGTTATCATAACATGATGCACTGCTTTTAAAACGTGTTGCTTACTTATTTATTAATGGGTTTTAGTGTATTTATTTATTAAGTAGTTTTTTTTTTTAAACTTATTATATGTATATTTGTATATTATTTACTTTCTATATAGTACGTTTCTAGTCCTGAGTATATATTTCGCTCTCACGTGGCAACATGTACAGAATGACAATAAATAAATAAATAAATACCATACCATACCACAGTTCTTCCAGAGACTTTGACCGTCGCACTCGCTTCTTATTTTTGCAGCAAATCGCGGCAGCCTTCATTATGTTTTTTTTTTTTTTTTTGTCGGAAAAGTGGGCTCTTACGTCATACGCTGCTTTCTTTACTGACCTACAAACATTTTTCTGTAACATTTAATTTTATGCTAGAAACCTAATGTTTGGGAATCTAAAATGTTTTTGTACTGACTCGATCATGTAGAAGTCATGAAATAAGAAAATCTATAACAACGTTTGTACTAAATAAATAGGGTGCCTAAAATGTTTGCACAGTACTGTATGTAGAGTCTTGTCTAGTCACGTGCTTTTCGTTACTGGTTTTGCCCTCATGGCTTATGGATAAAACTATGATAACATTGTCTGCATGTTTCTTGACACCAGCCAAGAACTTTGACTTGAATAGAGACTCTTTTTACAGACACAGTATGCCCAGCTGCTACCCCATCAATACAAGAAGAGATATAAAACAAAACAAACCCACCCCAGTTGGCAGCTGTTGTATGATAGGGAAGCGCTGGCTGGTTGGTGGGAATTTTGGAGAAAAAAAAAAAAAAAATCAACCATACTCAAGCATGAAAAGCCACAACAGGAGAACGAAGAAAAAAGTGAAACAGGATTGAAAGATTTATGCTAGACAAAAAATAAAAAATAGGAAGGTTCCTGAAGAGACGGAAACATGGTTTGATTTCTTTTGAACAATTTGTTTGTAAACCCAACATCCCTTCCAAATAGAGATGAAAACGTCCTCGTGCTATGGCGCCATTCTGAATGCAAGCCTCCGTTTTGAGGGAACAAAAAGACTTTAACCTTTAGAGTGCAAAGAAGAGTGGACGGCGTGCTGCGCTGAGACTCAGCGTCTTTCATTGGCACAGCGGAGGCAGCAGGACTATTACAGCGCAAACATCCTCGCAACAAACCCTGCAGTGGTCAATACATGAGCGAGCGATCCTCAGGGCAGCTGCGGCACAAGCAAAACTTTTACTTTCTTCAAATGAGCCACGTTAAAAAGCACACAAAAGCGTTTTCTGCAACCAACTTTCCCCATGACCCAGATAGAACAGAACTGCAGAAAGCCGAGAACCGCAAATCTTCAGTGAAATGAAAGTGATGAGGGACTCAGAAATTACAGTGCAAATTTGAGGCCTTTGTGAGGCTTGGTAAAATGCATGGGCGGGGGGCGGGGGGTTGGGAGACGGGGTGAAAAAAAAAAAAAAAAAAAAAGATTGTGGCAGCTTTCAGCCGTGAGGTTTCCATGCTCCCTTTTGAATTCGTAGCGAAAATAATATCCATGCATGAATTCGCTCTGTTTGAATGGGCGACGTATAGAGCACATCATAATTATGGAACTAAAAGTCATATCTCTATTATTACGTCTAGACCTGAACTCTATGCACGGTCCCTCGAGGAGATCTGGAGAAAAAGAGAGACATGCATATTAAACTTCTTGGCCTTTTTTATAGGGTACAGAGACTCTGAGAGGCCGTATGAATTTACATCAATAGCGGGACAGAAGGAAAGTGTTTTGGTCTGCTTTGAAGTAGAGGGAGGGGGGGTTGAGTTCCTTGAATCCAGCGCGATACTGTCTCTGCCAAGATCATTTGCAATGAGATTTTTAAAGACCACAAGGAATTGAGACCTCGGTTTCACATCTCATCCGAAAGACAGTGCTGTTTTTACAGTATACAATCCCTGTCACTATACTGGTGCGTTAGGACCCACACAGACCACAGGGTGAGCGCCCCCTGCTGGCCTCACTAATACCACTTCCAGCAGCAACCTTAGTTTTCCCCAGGAGGTCTCCCATCCAGGTACTGCCCAGGCATGTAGATCAGATATGACGACATTGCTTTAGATGAATATAAACAGGGAGACAGTGGCTTCACCATTTGAGCCCTTCATGTCAGTCCTATAAACAGCAGACATACACTTTCTCATACCCCAACTTTATGCTAGCTTTGTAACTTGTGTGCTCACCTGTAATGTACATAGGTAAATATTTTAATATCACCTTCTATACAGATATAGATGTCACACATCACAATTGCACTGTGTAATTAATGGATAATTGTACCCTTTGTAGCTGTCTGAAACCTGTAGGTGTGAGCGCCTTTTCTTTTAGGTATCCTGCATTTTTTCCTGTTATTTTTGTTAAGCTAGTGAGGTTACAATCCAACATTTATTTATTTTTTTTTTTTGAAGTAGAAAACGGAGGTTAAACGTCTAAGTTAGTGATCTTTTGTGTATTATTTTGACACTAATTCTCTCATCACATCAAAACGACAACTCCCTTTCGGTTTTGTTATGTCTCTCGCTTTCCGCAGACGCAACTATGAACAAAAAGTGACGTAACAACTCTTAACACATGTTCATGATATTCCACTTTTATTTAGCTGAAGATAAGTTGTAATGGTTAGTCAGGTGCTGACTGTGTTACCGTCTAAACGACACAGAAAAAAAAGGAAGGTTGTGTCGATTAATCACTGGAGGAAATTGGTGTGAACTTGAGCTGAATCTGTTTATCACATGGTGAAAGTGTAAATTAATCACCAAGAGGGGGTGCTGTTTTACAAAACTGACACGTTTCAATCATGCGTTACACTCATAGGAACTTGATGAAAAAAATGGTCTTTCCAGTGAGAAAAAAAAGCTGCGTGTAATATCATTGAGATACAAAACGTGGAAGTTTGTGTTCTAACGAGGTTATACTTATACACAAAACGCACCGCCGTCCCAACTGTGCTGGGATACTATGATGCTGAATTTTTACAGACTGGATTATGGGATATGTAGGACGTGTATACTGCCTTCAAAAAATAAAGTGATTTTGAAAGGCAGCATTCTCTGCAAACACTGGACATGACTCCTTCCTGCCAAAAGAAATGTGCTGATGAATATTTATTTAACACTGACGAAAAAAACAAAACAAAAAAAACCAAACAAGTTTTCAATGAGAGTCAGCATCAATGCTTTGAAGAAAGAGTGTTCATTTAATTTGACTGCAATGGGAAAGTCTTCAGGCAGAGATATTTGTGATTTAAGGTTTATTAATCGTGTGACATGCTGCATTTTTTGCTTATAATTAATTTTTTTTAAAATAAGAGAGAGAAAACAGAGAGACTGCTGAGGAAATGACTATGACGTCAGTGATAACAGGATGCTCATGGCCGTTCCAGAACATTACATGTGACTGGAAGTGGCTAAAAAAAACTACATTAAGTGATTCTTATCATTGACAAACTGCTGTGGTAGAAGAGGAATAAAACTCTTCAGGATTTATGTTACAGGAACTTTGGACTCGCATCACACCGCACCATTGTTGATTATTTTCCTCTAACAGCTCATGGTGTATTCTTTACTTATTGCAAGAAGCTATTGTCTTTATCCCAGTGTAGAAAGTTACAGTAGAAAGCCAGGCAGTGGATTACAGGAATTTACCACTATGTAACTACAGAGGAAATGTCAAATCAACCAAAAAAAACAAACCTCTTTCCACAGGTGTAGGATGGAGAAAAGGGAAGACGAGAATGAGTAGGAGGTGTTTGTATTGAGCATAGGACTAAGAAAGTGGAGAACTGAAGGTGTGGAGAGAGAAGGGGAAGGTGAGAGAGAGAGAAGGTGTGAGAGGCAGGCGTCTGCTGAGGGAAAGACTGAATAGGTGTGAGAAAGAGAGCTTGACTCTTGAGTGAGAGAGGCAGTGAGAGGCAGATTGTGTATAGGCAGCATGGAGAGGAGAGGAGAGGAGAGGAGAGGAGAGGAGAGGAGGCGAGGGTGCAAATACAATAAAGGTACAAAACAGGAAAGGTGCACTTTTGATGAACACTTTTCAGGACTGTTTTATTCACAGACCGTGCGCATGAATAGCATCGAAGGCACACAAAGACAGTGTGCAGAAAAGACAGGGTGCACAAATCAGAGTTCAAAGCCAATATCTATTTTTATTTTAGTTCAGAAAAAGTCGTTTTTTTTTTGTCAGCTTATATGTCTTAAGAAGAACCGTTGCGAGATCACAGAAGGACATATTTTTTGGTACGTTTGGTCACAAAATCAAGGGCCCCATATTAACATGCATCCTGGGTGATCTGATTGCAAGTGGATAGTGTTATGTACAGGTGTAAATGTGTCTGATCTGATCCCTCAAACCACCTTTGGAAATGATCTGAGATGCATAGTGCAGTATTTCGACATACAACGCTTGTAGTGTGAACGCAAAAGCTTCCCGATGCTTCCTGGACAGCAATGAAGGGCCATCTAATCAACTGCGTCATTGCACTAGATTGATTGGAAATCACACAGAATGATAGAGTCCTCTACTTCAAGGCTTACGGATAAAAACGATACCCATGACAAGACTGCAGGTGAAGCAAGATGCCTTATCTCCTTTTGTCATCTCATTTCTTGTTTTGTTAGCGGACCACGTTCATCAAAACTTTTGAAACAGCTCATACAGTTACATGAGATAGGACTCACGTGACATTTCTGCCTGAAATCAAATGCAACAGAAGGCTGACGTAATATACTCTATGTTGCATGACACCCTTGCTCCAGTGGAAATGACGCATGAAATTCGATCACAAGTAGTCACTGGAGATACATTTAAAATGCAAGCGTGAACGGCTACGCGTAATGGTAATGCCAAAGTTACGAACGCAAATACGTAACCATGATGTTTTTAATTTGCTACCTTCATGGTCACACTGAACTAAATTGCACACATGGTTTAGCAATCCGGTTGCTGAAATGCCAGTGTGACCTGTGTGAAGTGTGCGCTTAACTTATTATACACGTTCAGCTTACAAGGATAACAAACACACAAGAAGTAGGCAAGGATTCCAAGAAATGCTTCATTTCAAATGCTTAACACTAATTACTCCATCTCCAGTAACCACTTTATCCAGGTCAAAGGTATTTATGGTGGATCCAAAGCCTATCCTGGGAACACTGGGCATGAGGTGGGAATACACACTGCATGGGATCGCAACATAGTTCACCATGCACATACATTCACATTTAGAAGCAACTGAGTGTAGCCAGTCCACCCACTGGTATGTTTTTGGGCGGTCGGAGGAAACCAGAGAACCGGGTCGAACATTGGAAAAACATGTAAAACTCCACACTGGCATTAACTCAAGCTCAGGATTAAACCAGGGACCCTGGATGTCTGGAGTGCTCCTGGGATATGCTCCAGATTTAGCACAAATCTGAGCAGCATAAAGTGGTTACTGAAGAGGAATAAACGCTAAGATAGCAAGGGTGTTGAACCTGAAGGGTGGATGTGACATTCCAACTCAATTTTATTTGTATAGTGCTTTTACTAATAGACATGATCACAAAGCAGCTTTACAGAAATCTGTATGTAGATTCAGATCCTTATTGAGAAAGACAGAGATGAAAGGGACAAGGAAATGCTTCCTGAAATGATACGAGGATGAAATCCTGAGAAGAAGGGAGCCCATCCTCTTCTGGATGACACATGATAGGTGTATTGTTCACAAGTAGATTTACAAAATTTATAGGGAAAAAAAAGGGAAGCCTTTCTTTAATTGTGTAAGTATTCTGTAAGTTTTGATATATTTTTTAACACTCCCTGAAGCTTTAACGGGTATATTTTGGGAAGTAGATATGCCTTATTAACACCTTTCATTGAATGTGTAAGTGTTTTTCAATTACCCTCAAAACACTAGGACTCTAGATGTAATAATTTCATGCATATGGTCTAACAGAAACTATGTACAAATCAGATAGACGAGGATTGCTCAAACAGTAATAAAATAGTGTCATTATGCCATCTTAAATAATTATTAACAATCGACAGAACATCATTAACATTATTAGAAGTGATGAAAAGATGAACATTACTGGGAAAAAAAAAAAAAAAAAAAAAGGACTGGTACTAGGCTTGGAGATTTGAGCCGAAGTGATGCACCCAAAAAACAGGGACGTATTGAGAAAATCAATGACGGAGAGTAATGACAGGATAACAGCGAGAAAACAGAGAGAGGAGAGAGAAAGAGTGGATGAAGGAGGAGTGGTCAGGGTGAATGGGGTAGAGAGAGGGAGGTGTGTAGGTGCTGACCCTTACTGGCCCCATCAGGCCCCCGGAGCACGGTGCACTCCTCAATCTGGCCAAACGTCTCGAAGAGCCTGCGCACGTCCTCCTCGCCCTGCTGCTTCCCCAACATCCCCACAAAGAGCTTCCGGTCTTCTGAGAGAAATACAGAAAGAGAGATAGATAGAACGGGATGGAATTAAGATTCTATATACAGTATAGGTTTGATTTATGAAAAAAAAAAAAAAAAAACTCAGAAGAGAAAGAGAACTGTTGAGATGTTGTGAAATGCAGACTTTTCCAGACTATTCTAACTCTTCTGAAGAGTTTTATTGCACACACACACACACACACACACACACACACACACACACACACACACACACACACCTCTTACATGCATGCTGACATAACAGTGAAACTTGGAGAAGTACACCGCTTATCATCATGAATCTCTGCTTATAACCTTCTCTGAAAAACATAGCTGGCTTTATGGAACTATTTTTGGAAGAACGTGTACGCTTAGCGACAAGTGCTGTCAGGAGAGACTTCATTGTCAGGTAGAGAGGTGATGAAAAGAGTTCAGAAACAAAAGTGAAACTTGAGTTCTGAGCTTTGTTCAAACCCAAGGCTAAAGTTCTACAAGATACACTGGAGAATAGTGCCAAGGATAGGTGATATTAATAGGCATTTCCACCAAAGTTCCAGAACCTTTTGGGGAATTTACAGATACTTAGAGAACTATTCTGAATGAGAGCTGCACAGTTTCTGGTTTGTGTTTCCATGCACCATGTGTTTCAAGTACTGTAGTACCAATATGTATAGACATACGTAGAAATGACACAAAGTGCATGATGTGTATGAAATTTCATCATGTGACAAAAAAAGGAGGCTGGGTGGGCTTGGAGTTATGTTCTTTATTGTTTTTTTCCTTTGTTTTGATAGATTCATTATTAGTGTTAGTGAAATCAGAATACACTTTAGCACTGTAATTGCATCTTGGTGAAATTTTTTAAACAAATGTTAAGTATCATTGTTCTGTCACGCTTGCATTTGATTACTCAGTGACGTTCGGGACGGCAAGCAAGACCAGGGACTTAAGCGTTTCCTAGAATTATGGTTCAGGAACTCACAACAGTACCGGTTTCTCATGAGTAGAAACCTCAAGTCACTGATTTCCTAAAAAGGTTCCTGAATGGAAGTGTGCTGTAATAATGTAGCGAACGTAATTCATTCATGTCATACTGAAATGCAATCACTGTTCAATCACAGCCCTAAGCCATAACAGGGCTGTGGTACTGAAAGTGTCATTTTTCACGTGATGATATAAAGGTTTGGTCTTTATAGTTTTCTACTGCATTGATTTTACGTAATTATTACTAATGCTTGCTAAAAGTGTATAATGTGACTGATGAGGTTATGTATGGTTTGACTATGTAGGAAGCTCAGAGAAAACAAAAGAGGTAACCTCGGGCGTCAGGACCAGAAATAGTCCCCATTAACATTTTTCTTATATACAGCCATCCAGTTTCACCAACATGCAACAAGTTGACAGGATTTTGTTATGTACCTAGGGAAGAGATTAATGTTAAGGACTCTAGAGGGGATAGTCAGATTATATGTGATGTATTTGTTAATGGGCATTTTCTGAAAGCACTGTTGGACACATGGTAGCTCCCTGTCTCTCCTAAAGCCATGTTTTGTTACAAATGTTGATTACACAAATGTTCAGTGTGTACATGGGGATGTAAAGAAGTACCCCAGAGCTGAGGAAATTGTGTGTGTGTCTGATGAACGTTGTCGTAATTGATGATCTGCTTGCGGATATGATTTTGGGAAGAGACTTACCCATTTTATACGAACTGTTCCACCATGAACTCTGAGACTGTTGATAAGGTCGCTACTGTATCATGTCATGCTGTCACCCGGGCTCAAGCTAAGGCAGGTCTGCAGCCACTGCCAGACTTTCACAGTAGTCTGTTGCAGGGCGGGCCCAAAAGCCCAAGAAAATCACGCCACCAACGTCAGCTTGAGACGTATCTGTGGACTCCAGTCCCAGAGACCTCAGTGGAGGGTCTCGAAGTTGATGGCTTGAGGATCCCAGAGAATATTAGGGACTTGCAAAAGAGGGACAAGTTATTGAAGTCACTGTTTGAAAAGTATGTGGTTTTGGATGATGTGGTGTACCTGCAATTCAATGATGTTACTCGTTTTAATTGTCCCTAAATATTGTGGATCCATTTTCTTACACCATTCCATGGGCTGGTCATTTAGGACAGCAGAAAACATACACACGCATCAGTTCATGGTTTCATTGGCCTTCACTATACACTGACGTACAGACATACTGCAACACATGTGCAACATGTCAGATGACCAGTGTTGTGTCCCAGCAGGGCTGAGCCCCCCTGTACCCTCTTCCTGTTATCTCCACTCCTTTCAGGAAGATCACAATAGATATCATGGGGCCACTTGAGAAGAGCAGTGCAGCACACCAATACATCCTGGTGATTTGTGATTACACGACCAGATATCCAGAAGCTTTCCTACTCCGTTCCATCACTACCCCGTAGATCATTCAAGCCCTGGTACAGTTGTTCTCCAGGGTGCGCATCCCTGAAGAGATCCTAACTGATAAATGGACAAACTTCACATCACGGCTAATGGGGCAACTTCATCGCCAGTTGGGGATCACAGCCATCAGAACCAGTGCTTACCATCCACAGACTAATGGCTTAGTGGAGTGCTTCGACCAGACACTAAAAAGAATGCTGCAGAAGTTTGAGTCAGACACGGGACGTGACTAGGACAAATGGCTACCGTTCCTAATGTTTGCCTACCGAGAGGTACCTCAAGCGTCGCTTGAGTTTTCCCCATTTGAACTCCTATATGGCTGGGCACAACTCTCAAGGAGAAGCTGTGCTCCAGTCCGGTACTACAAAGCCCAGACTTCACCCAGAGATTCCTGGTCCAGGTGGATGCTTCAACGACAGGTGTTGGGGCTGTCCTGTCCCAGGGGGACATGGGAGCTGAGAATCCAGTGGTCTACATTAGCAGGAAGCTGTTACCCAGTGAGACCAGGTAGTGAACTGAGGAGAAGGAGTGTCTTGCAATCAAATGAGCCCTCAAAAGCCTGAGGTATTATCTCCTGAGGAAGGAGTTTGATTTGGAGATGGACCACCGAGCACTGACGTGGATCCAGACGATGAAGGACCACAACTCCAGGGTGATGAGGTCATACCTAAGCCTCGAAAGCTTCAAAGTTCAAAGTGTGACACAAACCAAGATGGCAGAACATGGTTGCCAACTACCTGTCGGGGTACCCAGACAGTACATGACCGAGAGAAGGGGGAGGTGATGTGAGGAAGTAGACACCTCTGCTGGGCACAGCACACAAACTTACAAACTTACAGTACCGCACACACACATGCTTACCATATTGACTTCTCTTCCCCTCCATTTAGTTATCAACGGAGTGGATGCACATGCAGCCATGGACAGTTCCACACACTACATTCCCCTTCCTGCAGTTCTATATCTCGATCATACAAAATGCACACACACTTCATTTCATTTATATGTTACGTTTTATGATGCGATTGTTTGTCATGTCCTCTCGGAGTCGGACTTCCAGTTTTCCAGGACATCCTTTGTGTTATTGTGTGATTTTATGTGTGTTTATGCCAGAGAAAGGATTTAAGTGTACTTTAAAGGGGAGATGACTGTTTAGAGATGCATATGAAAAGGTTATTGAAATGTTGAGAATTTTGCTTACCTGATGTTGGTACATCCTCAGAGGGGGTGGAGCCTGGCCTATAAAGAGGGAGGCCAGGCTCACAAACGAGACTT